>NC_139613.1:41567007-41811762 GCF_964270895.1 Podarcis filfolensis | reverse complement strand
GTAGCCCCCGGTAGTGGAGATGAATGCATTTCTATCTGAATGGGCAGCACTGTGCATTGTGCTCATAGGTTTTGCATGCAGTGCATACAGATTTCCCTGAAGATCTGGAGGTGCATTATATCTCTGCTGATTATGTGCAAACTATCATTGCTAATCAGATCAGGGGCTCCATGCTTACATCCCCTGGATGCACAAGTAAAAAGAGCTGTACAGGGAAAATTTGTTTCTGAACAGGCTTTCCCCTAAAATTAGGCCAAAGGTTTCAAATATTCATATTTGATTAATACACTCTATTGCGTAGGTCTATATGCACTACATAAGCAAGCTGAAAAATCAGTTGGAACAGCAAGGTCTTTAGAAGAAACCATGTGCCATCTGGCAAATGCACTCACAGAATACCATGCAGTATTACAGTGGATACCAGAGTACAATATCATGTTGTTGTTGTTGTTGTTGTTTAGGTCGTTTAGTTGTGTCTGACTCTTCGTGACCCCATGGACCAGAGCATGCCAGGCACTCCTGTCTTCCACTGCCTCCCGCAGTTTGGTCAAACTCATGCTGGTAGCCTCGAGAACACTGTCCAACCAATATCATACCCTCCAACATTTCTCCAATGAAAATAGGGACATAGCACCTCATGCTTCAGGAAGAGCCTCAGTGTTACCCTTTGAAAGGTGCCAGTGGACTTAACTCAGCTATAACACATGGTATGTGGGGCTACCACAGAAGATTTTTCTGTTGGCACAGAATGCTGCTGCAAAAACCTCAGCCGGCCCTAAATTTAGAGATCCTGCTGTTCTGACTGCATCAAATAGTGGTTCATTTCTAAGTGCAATTCAAGGTGCTGATTATTATCTTTGAAGCTCTAAATGGCTTGGTACTGCATTTTCTTGAGGTCCACCTGCTCTCTACAGTAATCTGATCATGCTCATTCACTTATGCCACAGACATCCAAAGCACAGGTGGTGGCAGTGTATAACAAGGCCTTTTCTACATTGGCACCAAACATGTATAACTCCCTGCAAAGAGGCTAGGTTAGCTGCTTCTCAGTGTTCTGCCAACATTTGAAAACCTTTCTTTTCAGCAAGCTGTTGATTTTTCACCCGCTTTGAGTTAACGCTAATTATTATGATTTTTTTTATTGCTATTCTTGATCCTTTCTTTCTTTTGATATATATATTATGGTTAATTTGTTTTATGTTGTTTTTATAACTCACGTTAGCGGCTCCAAACACCTCAGTTTGGATGGGTGAAGGAGAAGATAAACTCAGATATAACTAGCAAAACAATCCTATGCATGCCTTCTCAGAAGCAAGTCTCAATGTCTGCAATGAGAAGTATCCCAACATAAGACTGTATAGGATTGCAGCCTCATTCAGAGGTAAGTCCCATTAAATTCAGAGGAAATTAAGTGTTAAGATCAGAAAGTGGAAAATATGAAAACAACAAGAAGAGGCAGGAACGAAGATTTGGAGATATGCTTCAGAGGTCCAGACTATGGGGAGCCTGGAAAAATTAATACCGTATTTTTTGCTCTATAAGACTCACTTTTTCCCTTCTAAAAAGTAAGGGGAAACGTGCGTGCGTCTTATGGAGCGAATGCAGGCTGCACAGCTATCACGGAAGCCAGAACTGCAAGAGGGATTGCTGCTTTCACTGCACAGCGATCCCTCTTGCTGTTCTGGCTTCTGAGATTCAGAATATTTTTTTTCTTGTTTTCCTCCTCCAAAAACTAGGTGCTTCTTGTGGTCTGGTGCGTCTTATAGAGCGAAAAATACGGTAATTACAATTTGGACTATAATTTGGTCGCTTTTTTATTTTAGTTTATTGTTTTTAATTGGATTGGATTATGATGCGGATATGATGATTGGCTGGTTTTTTTGGAAAGTTAAAAAAAATGATTTTTTAAAAAATCAGAGGAAATTACTCCAAGGAAAGTGCTTGCTTTGCTAGGAGTCACCTCCTCTGAAACCAATGAGACATATTTATGAGTAAACATGCATAGGATTGCGTTGCAAAGAAATAAAGTTCACTTCCACATATATTAAGAATGGTATTTACTTAAATCAGTTTTTACTTAAACTGATTTACTTAAATCAGGTTGACCATTTGCAGTAAGTGTTCCCAAGGGTTTGTTTTTAGACAAGCTAGAACTATTAAATGCTGGCATTTCTACTGAATGCTAAAAGAAAGAAATCAGTGTGTGCAGGCTGCATTGCAAACCTCTTGTGTATGAGTAGCTATTTCCTCTGCTGAGCTGTATTTGCTTATGGCTTAAAATAACATTTCAAATTTTTATAATTGCTATTTAGCTCTTTTCCTTAGAAACAGTATTTTTATTCATGCATCTAACCTTTACCGCAGTTGGATTGTTCAAAAACCTCATTATTTGACTCTAGATATTTTCTGTGTTTTTCAATAAAAAGATGTTATTCTTGTTGCAATAAGCATGGGTCTCTTTATTCTGTTCCATGGGAGTGATCAAGTAATGATACTTTAAATATTAGTTTTAAACTGTATTCTTAAACCCACTCTAAGCATCAACAATGAAAATGCAAAAAGACTGCTAGCGCATTTGCAAAGCTAAGGAGGGTCCAATATGGTTTCAAATTGGATGGGAGACTGCACATTGAGATTCCTGCATTGCAGGGGGTTGGACTAGATGACCCTCGGGGACCCTTCCAACTCTATGATTCTATGACCATGAATTCTCTCCAAAGGTGGTTCCAATACTTTTGCAAGTATAGAGAATGTGCATTCTCATTCTACCGCTAATGGTGTCACTCCAGCATTTGCAATGGGGAACTATCCCTGTTGTTATTGGGAGAATACTTCCGAGGTCCAATATAGCACTATGTGTGTAATCAACTGTGTGAGTTTGGCCTAATATGTAGGGCCCCATTCCGACAACCTGTCCACTTGTGGATGCAGAGCCAGGGTGGATGCATCAGTAGAGGTGAAGACCCAGGAAAAGAAATAAAGAAAATGGTGGGGAGAGTTTTCCCCCATTTTCCCCAAAGCCTTGTTTGTTTTTTGCAAAATTGGAGGGTGGGGAGGTTATGAACAGAAGCAAATCTGATGACATATGCAAGCCTTCTATAGCATGGGACGCATTCCCTGTAAATGATGTCAGTAGTCAGCTGTAACCAACATGAAATATTGTTGCAAAAAACCCCCAAACAGACCAGAGGTGCAACACCTGGCACAGAGATGATCCACTTTAAATGCCAGTTTATTAGCTTTTCATCGAAAGATTGCCAGGGGCAAGTTAAGACAAGATCTTTTTCCGCTTAAGAGAGCTCCACATTCAATGAATGTTAGAATGAGTTGCATTGCCATGATTGTGTTCCTTTCTCTAATTATGGTGGAAAAGTGGAAATTTGCAAGTGCCTCAAGATCCAGCAGGATGCACCCAGATGAGTTAAATCCTGCTTTGGGTTCAGAGCGGTTATAATCTCATTTTGACATATTTAGTTGTTGGCATTTAGAAAGAGGTGATGGCAGACATGCTGAAAAATGGATTTACAAGCTACATCATAAAAAGGTAGTATGTGATTTCATCTTAGAAGATTTTGATCTATCCTAAATAAATCAATAGCTTGAGTACATTCAACTAGTAAAGCTATTTGTGGTGTGTGTCTCACAGCAGCATTACACATGATAGCTGAAGTAATTGTTTCCATCACAGTATCGTGGTGTTGCAGGCAAATGAGGCAGGTCCATTTTGCTATGCTGTGTGTCTGTTCAACCATTCTCCTGCAACTAAGTGTTGCATCAACATTGCGCCACCCACCATTTTGTCCATTTCTCCGTCTCATCAGTTCTATATGCTGCCATGAGTCTGCAGTGGGTATTGGTGGTAGTTCTTGGCAAAGTGGAACCATCCCATTTCCTCCCGTTAATAGGACCTGCCTGGTAGGCTTCCCCACACAGGTCTAGTGCAGTGGGCTGTGATCAGGATGGTATGGTGGGTTGTCAGCCCTCTTTGTAATCATTTGTTTACTGGCAGATGTGAACTCAGGGCTGGCAGCATTTTATTAGCAGAAAACACCACACCAATGTCCCTGGTCCATCTTAACTCAACAGAAGCATTGCTGAAATTAAGCTCTAGGCCATTGGTAGGCAAACTAAGGCTCGGGGGCCGAATTCAGCCCAATCACCTTCTAAATCCGGCCTGCGGACAGTTCAGGAATCAGCGGGTTTTTACATGAGTAGAATGTGTGCTTTTATGTAAAATGCATCTCTGGGTTATTTGTGGGGCATAGGAATTTGTTCATTTCCCCCCTTCAAACTATAGTCCAGCCCCCCCACAAGGTCTGAGGGACAGTGGACCGGCCCCCTGCTGAAAAAGTTTGCTGACCCCTGCTCTAGGAAATCAAGCGATCAAGGAGGGGGAGTCAGTAGGACTGGGACCCTCAGCTTCTAATCCTGTAAGGCTTGATCACTCAACTCTCCTGCTTCTATCAGCTCCCAGCTCATCCCTTCTGTTGACTGCTCCTCAGTGTTCCACCACCAGGCTCCGGGCTCTAAGGTGTCATCTTCAGAGCCCTCCCTGGGGGGCCTTTGGGCAGCACGCTCCCACCACTATTCTTCAACCAGCCAGTCCCTGACAGCCAGGGGAAGTACTGTATCAGGTTATCTATTCACAGCCTGCCATCCATTTTAAGAGCCAAGAGGATATTGGTTACACTCTTCAAAGACGCAGCACTTTTCTTGTTTGTGTTGGTTACTGGTATGTGACTTCGAAAATCCTTTATGCCTATTAATAATGTACCGGGAATTTTATGGCAGTGCAGTAGCAATTAGCTCCCCCTCCCCCCCGCCAACTGAACACTTTGCATGATGCACTGAATAAATCCGGTTGCTTAACATTCTGCTGGATAAAACTGCTTGATAGCTAGTATCAAGCTGCTCAATCCAGACCAGTTTAAGTGCTCCCTAAAGGAAGGAAGAAACTCCCACTTAGAAGAAATCTTATCTGTTCCTTTCTGCAGATGTGTTGTGCTGGTGTTTATAGCCAGCTAGATGGGTTCTTGAAACCATTCTGCCTTGCTTTGTCTCTGCTTTTTTAAAAATCTACAATGTAATTGTTCCTCTGGGTGGCAGTTTTGCATCTGAAACCAACATTAAATGCTAGTTTATGTAACCTGCTGAAGAATCAAGAGAAGCAACATATTTGTTTTACCACCCTGCAAAATCTCACTGCCTAGGATCATGCTGAGACTAGAATGGCCACCTAAATGCTCATGCTCACTGTTGTTCCTAAACCTTAAGGTTTCTTCCCATGTCACATTTTAAAACCTTGGGTTGTTCTTTCCTGAGACTGGAAGCATTTTTACATGCTCACCATTTCCCTGAGAAGCAAGGCATTCCAGGGACAATGCTGAGCCAGGTTTTTTTTTGCCCCGGGTGAAGTCTCCAGAGGGACGTCATTGTGTGTGGGTGCCAAACTAGGTCTCTGACCCAAGTGAAATAAAGCCTAGTTTCACCCCTGTGCAAGATGAGCATAGCTAGAGCTACATGCAGAACACAACAAATCCACTGGTTCTACATCAGATCTTCAGAGAGCGCTCCAGCTGCTGAGTTGGAGCCTTCCTCTCCTTGCCTCTGACTCAAGCTGCAGTTTTTCATTGCTCCTGTTCGCACACAGGAAGCAGATGACATCACCCCCATTAAAAACCCTCAAGGAGGATCCATCTATCTCCTAGCTATTGAGAAAGTATCCACCAGCCATTCTGGCCCGTCAGCCAAGTCATTTGTCTGACGAAGGTTCTGGCTGGCTGTTGAGTATTAAGGAACTTTAAGCAGCCCCCCTGGTATCATTCATCATTTTCTGTCCAAACCCAGAAGCCTTCAAAGCAAGTGATGTTCAGAGGAAAGCCATGCATCCAGGGCAATTTTGCAGGTGGTGCTGTGGGTTAAACCACAGAGCCTAGGACTTGCTGATCAGAAGGTTGGTGGTTCGAATCCCCACGACGGGGTGAGCTCCCGTTGCTCGGTCCCTGCAGTTCGAAAGCACGTCAAAGTGCAAGTAGATAAATAGGTACCGCTCTGGCGGGAAGGTAAATGGTGTTTCCATGTGCTGCTCTGGTTCGCCAGAAGTGGCTTAGTCATGCTGGCCACATGACCCGGAAGCTGTACGCCGGCTCCCTCGGCCAATAAAGCGAGATGAGCGCCGCAACCCCAGAGCCGGTCACGACTGAACCTAATGGTCAGGGGTCCCTTTACCTTATGTTCCTAGCTCAATAACTGCAAGTGATAATCAAGTGTTGAATTAAGATTAGCCTAAGAAACTATGAAACCTGAAATTATGGACAATCCAAATGGTGCTCCCCCCATGATAAGCTAATAACTGACACATTGCTGCCCTTTATCACTTCAAAACATTTTTTTTAATGGAGCCAATTTTGCTTTTCAGCTCTGATTCCATCAGGTGTTGTTACATGCATAGGCAAACCAGGTCACAAACCAACACATTATTAATATAATGAACACTTGCAGTCTCACTTTTCGTACTTGTGAATATTTTTGCATTCTGATCTATCTTTGCAGTTTTGTTGTTTACAATGCCCACCCGGCCATTGGCATGGCTCACAACAGTGCAGCCACAGATTAGACAGATCGTACAGGTTTCTGGGGGCAAACAAGGAAGCGGGTGGAATGGCAGCCATCTTTGTTATCTGCTCAGGGCCTTCACAATGGTATATGTCATGTCTTCTTTCATCAGAGACAGGAGCTCCATTAGTTGGCCGACATTTGGTTGGATCCAGGAGGGTGCTCCCTAAGCCCAGTGCCTCATTATCTTCCTAATCCATAGGTTTCCCCACTTAAGGGAAAAGACCAGGGGGCACAGCTCTTCTCCAAGTGCCTCTTAGGTCAGCACTGAATGCTGTTTGCAAACAACTCTGTCAGGTTTGCCACAGCTTGGAACTTGGCTTGTTGTCCTCACTTTCCAAGATAGACAGACTAATATAACTGTGCTGATCTCCTTCTGTTGTTATTATTTTTAGGAAGCTCAGCATGGGAGCAAATGCCTTATAACAGTACAACCTTGATCAGCATGCCTACTCACAAGTGAATCATCATCATCATCATCATCATCATCATCATCATCATTTGTTTATACCCTGCCCATCCGACTGGGTTTCCCCAGCCACTCTGGGCAGCTCCCAACAGAATATCAATAATAACAACAATAAAAAAGCGATAAAACATCAAACATTAAAAACTTCCCTAAACAGGGTTGCCTTCAGATGTCTTCTAGAAGTCAGATAGTTGTTTATTTCCTTGACATCTGATGGGAGGGCGTTCCACAGGACGGGTGCCACAACCAAGAAGGCCCTCTGCCTGGTTCCCTGCAACCTCACTTCTTACAGTGAGGGAACCGCCAGAAGGCCCTTGGAGCTGGACCTCAGTGTCCAGGCTGAACGATGGGGGTGGAGACGCTCCTTCAGGTATACTGGGTCGAGGCTGTTTAGGGCTTTAAAGGTCAGCACTAACACTTTGAATTGTGCTCGGCAATGTACTGGGAGCCAATGAAGGTATTTCAGGACCGGTGTTATGTGGTCTCAGTGGCCCCCAATGAATTCAATTAGATGTACTCCCAGGTAAGAGCAGCCTACAGGCACTTTTATAAAATCATATGCTATCCAGTAATAGAAAACTTATTATTCAAGTGTGGATCCTTAATAGGGATGAAGGAGGGATTCAGTTTGGTTTGCATTTAAAAGTAATTCACTCTTGATGAAACAACAGGAAAACTGAAACACAGCTGCCCTTCAAAATTTGAACTTCTTCGAATTTTAGAATGTCAATTTCCAACCAAGTAGTATGTACAAAAATAGGACAAAGAGTGAATAAAAATGCATATAACCATGAAGGTATCAGGTGGCCTGAGGGACCAACAAGATTGTCAGAAGTACAAAAACTGTTTAGAGAAAAACCCCTAAGGCAGTTTATCTGTTTTCACATTATCAAAGCTGTTGCTTCTGCAAAAGTTTCAGGGCAGATCTCCTGTTCCCTCTCCAATATGTGCAGGTTCTGTAGCTGAAATCCTGTAACTTTGCACAACAGTACAGGGCACGTGTGTGGGAAAACATGACAAAACTGTTGGGATACTGCCAGGGAGATAGAATCCATCTGAGCTGCCAAGCTCGGTGCCGGACGATCCATCGACCTCCCGTAGTCACGCAGTATCAGCTATTTAGCGACACTAAGCCTGTGGCTTAGAGCACACTCTTAACAGCAGAATTCACACAGCAAGAAGTTGCACAGCATGAGAGCAGAACATGCATATTTACAGTTTATTTGGCGTTGGTCATAACAAAAGAAAACATGACCGTCTGCTCCGACTGCTCAGGCAAAACAGACAAAAATGAAAGGAACATATAGCATAAACTTCCTGTGAGACAGGAACTTACGCAGGCTGTTATACAAAACATCCTGCTCCCTTTTAAGGTGGAACGGAAATATCCTAACATCCTCCCCCTTTCCGTGTAACCTGTAGTACCTGTGGTTCAACCCAATTGCAACCTTTGTACGTAAACCTTAAGTTGTTCTCTGTTAACAACCTTAGACAACAGATCAGCAGGAATTTCATTTCCTGGCATGTAGGACACCTGAATGAGTCCTTTCTGAATACACTCTCTTGCACGATGTAGCTTAATCTGCAAGTACTTGGTCCTTTGCTTGCAACTCTCCGAGTTCAGCAAAGCCAAACAAGATCTATTGTCTTGATACACTTGTATAGGACATTTCACAGAAACCCCAATGTCCTTAAACAGTTGCATCAACCATTCACAATCCATGAGTGAAAATGACAGAGCATTGAGTTCTGCTTCACAGGAACTTAGGCTAACTGTCGTCTGCTTTTTGCACAACCAGTCAAACAGGCAGTGGTTGTACATGTAGCATACTCCAGAAGTGCTTGTACCATCCGTGGTGTCACTTCCAAAACTTGCATCTGCAAAGATTTCAAGACCTCCAGTCTTCTGACTGGTGAACCTCAGCCTGTAGTGCATAGTCCCTTTCAAATACCGGGCTATGCGCTTCAGAGCTTTCCAATCCTGAACAGTAGGATTGTTAGCATGTCTGCTAAGCAGGTTAGTGCTTACAGCAATGTCAGGTCTTGAACATCTAGCAATGAAATTCAACTTGCCTAGAATGCATCTGTACAGCGTTGTGTCAGAAAACGCTTCAGCAGTACTGTCTACCTGGTAACCTGTCACCATCGGTGTGTCTGCTGGGTTTGCATCAACCAAATTCAACCTGGTTAATACATCAGCAATTTTCTGTGTTTGGTGTACCAGAAAATTACCTGCTTGGTCCCTCTCCACCTGCAGAGAAAGATAATTGGATACCTCACCAAGATCCTTCATGTCAAAGTGCTCCTTCAGCTGAGCTAGGGTGCTTTGGTAGAAAGCCTGATTCTTCCAAAACATCAGAAGATCATCAACAAAACATAAACAATACAGTTTGTTTTGCCCCTCCTCCTTGACAAACACACACGGATCAGCTTTGCCCTGGTGAAAACCTAGAGAAAGCAACGTTTCAGTGAGTTTTGTGTTCCAACACCTGGCACTCTGCTTGAGACCATATAAGGATTTCTGCAGTTTACAGACCATTCCCTTCTGTTTCTGCATCCCGTCAGGTGGAAGCATGTACAGCTCCTCCGCCAAAATTCCGTACAAAAAAGCTGTATTTATGTCATGATGGGAAACATGCAGTTTCTCCTCCGCAGCGATCTTGAGCATCAGTCGAATGCTCTCATATTTGACCGTGGGTGAGTAGGTCTCGTGGTAATCCTGCCCTGGTACCTGTGAAAAACCTCTGGCAACCAACCTGGCTTTGTGTCTGACAACCTTGCCATTCTGGTCTGTCTTGGCCTTGAAGACCCATTTGCTGCCAACCAGTCTCATTCCTGGGACTACCGGTACCAGCTCCCAAGTTTGGTTCCTGTTCAAGGAATCAACTTCAGCCTTCATGGCATTAAGCCAAGGCTCAGCATCTTTAGAGGTTAACTCCTGGACCTCTTTGAAGCTTGAAGGTTCCCACACCTTCTCTGAGCTACTAAGAACAGCAGTTGCCGTCTTAGCAAACTCATCAGCAAATCTCTTTGGAGGTTTGCCTTTGGTCGCCCTTTCAGACCTGCGAACTAGACGCAAGTCTTCTGGACTCATCTCCTCCTTCTTAGGAGAAAAGTGACCAATGGTGAACAGTGGTTCCTCCAGTTCATTGTCAGACGCATCAGATGGTCTGACTGAGGCCTTTGCGCTCTTGTAGTCTGCTGTGTCATCACTGTCACTGACAGCAGCAGCAGCGCCGCCCACTGAACTGGAATCCGAACTCTGATCATCATCATCATCCTCAGTTTCCTCAGCTTCCTCAGCATGATCTGCTTTCTTCACATCACCTTCATCCTCCTCTGGGTAACTCTGGAAAATTCCCACATTTTCCCCCCACTTAGGATTGTACTCAACACTCCTTGTGAACTTTATGGATTTTGAGTTAGTCATCCATACTCTGTATGCACCTTTATCGTACCCCATGAACAAACCATGTGCCCCACGCTTCCCAAGCTTGTTGCTTTGTGGGGTGTGTACCCACATGTCAGAACCAAAGATTCTCAAGTGCTTGGTGTTAGGTTTCTTACCAAACATTTTCTCATAGGGAGTGCAGCCAATAGGTGATGACAGTCTGCGATTAAAAGTGTAAACAAAATTCGAGAGAGCCTCCCCCCAAAACTTCTCAGGAAGGTTGGCATCATGCAACAAGGTTTTTATGCCTTGCAGCAATGTTTGATTTGCTCTCTCCGCAAGCCCATTCATCCATGGCGATCTAGGCGTTGACAAGTCATGCTGGATTCCCTTCTCAGTCAGGAAAGCTTCAAACTGCTGAGAAGTGAACTCCCCGCCCCGATCAGTAAACAGACAGCCAATACGTTTACCATGAGCATTCTCCAACCAAGCACAGAATGCCTTGAACTTAGGAAATGCTTGCGATTTCTGCTCGAGCATAAACACATGAATGTACCTGGAAAAAGAATCAATTAGAACCATGAAGTACCTTGCCCCTCCCAAAGAGGGCGCTAGAGGACCTACCAGGTCTGCGTGAACTAGCTGGTAGGGTTTGGAAGCCTGCCTGCTAGACTCCTTGCCTTTTGGAGCAACCTTCACCTTGTTCTCTGCACAAGATACACATTTCATGTGAAACTTACAAGGTTTGATGTCCAAACCTTCAACCAACCCAGGCATCTTGGCTAGCGCTTGCCAAGAGAGGTGACAAAATCTTCGATGTGCATCATGAATGCATCCTGCATGAAGAACCTTGTTAGTTTGTGCAACACAACAAGTATCAGCATTAGATATAACAGCATTGTCATCATAAGTTAGACAGAACAAACCATCCAACAACTTTGCATGCAAAAAGTCCTCTTTGCCTTTTCTGATGACACAGACATTCCTCTTGAATGTAATTTCAAAACCACGCCGATTTAGCTGTGGGACACTAAGCAAATTGTCCACAGCTCCTGGAACAAAAAGAACATTACTAATTGTAGTATGCAAACTTTCAAGTTTCACAGTCCCAACTCCTGTAGCTTGCAAAGTCCTTCCATCAGCCAGCTGGACCTCTCCATCTTGAGGTGTGAAGGAGACAAACAGATGGCGGTCTTTGGTGAGATGGCGCGTGGCCGCAGAGTCAACAATAAACCTGGCCTTCCCCTTCGAAGCAGATTTGCTGGCAAACAAAACCTTGTTTTCCACCAGCGTGGGCTTTTGCAGCTTGCCTTTAGCCTTTGGTGAAGCTGTGCCAGCAAACATAGCCTTGTTTTCCACTGGCGTGGGCCTTTCACCCCCCTTCTGCTTCGGGCCATCTGCAGGCTTTTTCCTTTGTTTACTTCTGGCCTTCCGGCCTCTGCAAAGTTGACCTTGGCTCCCATGGGAAACAGAGCTCTCAGCTGCCGACTCCTTGGCTCCCCCTGGAGGCTGGAATGCTGCCTGGGATGACGTGGCAGTCTTCTCCCCCTGCAGCTTGCAATCGGTGCCCTCAGCATCCCTGCATTCACTAGCATTCTGGGAAACAGCCAGGACCTCCGATGCATTCAAACACTGGGCTGGGATTATTGGCTGGTGGGCCTTTTTCAAAGCATCCCACATATCACGTGCCGTGAGATTTCCAGCAAGCGTCTTTATTTCCTCCAGAGAGACGGATAAAACTATAATATCCACGGCCTTCAAATTCTGGCCCTGCCATTTCTCTGTCCGAGGAACTGGAGTGGCTTCTGATATAGTATGCCAGACTCCAAACTGACGCAGCAAACTCTCACACCATTTTGCCCAGGTCTCATAATTGTCCCGATTTAATTTTGGGTACTCAGCAGCTTCAGAGGCTTGGAAAAACTCCATTCCACCTCTTAACATCAGCCGTGAGTCTTCTTCATTTCAGAGACTCCTTATCTTGGCACCCATAAATCACGAAGCCTGCTTGGCTCGGCTCCCAGGCCAATTAGGCCAGCCGGACATCAAAGACGCTGCCGCGGCAACAGAAAAGCCTCTTCTTTCGCTTTTCCAACATACCTTTCAGCAGTCTGTCGCAGTCTTACTCTCCTGTAAGTGCCGTGAATCTGGGCCCGAAACCTGTTGTTGGGATACTGCCAGGGAGATAGAATCCATCTGAGCTGCCAAGCTCGGTGCCGGACGATCCATCGACCTCCCGTAGTCACGCAGTATCAGCTATTTAGCGACACTAAGCCTGTGGCTTAGAGCACACTCTTAACAGCAGAATTCACACAGCAAGAAGTTGCACAGCATGAGAGCAGAACATGCATATTTACAGTTTATTTGGCGTTGGTCATAACAAAAGAAAACATGACCGTCTGCTCCGACTGCTCAGGCAAAACAGACAAAAACGAAAGGAACATATAGCATAAACTTCCTGTGAGACAGGAACTTACGCAGGCTGTTATACAAAACATCCTGCTCCCTTTTAAGGTGGAACGGAAATATCCTAACAAAAACAACTAATAAAGAGATTTGCGGATGGTTCAGTATAAAACTACAACAAATGCACTGTTATTGTGTTAATGACATGTTGCAAAAACACCACCACTGGTCTGGAGTGATCCTAACCACTGCAAAAGCTTTGTGCAAGCAAATCGGCATAAATGCTCATGGTCACGTGGAGGAATCCTTACTTAACATGCTTAGCTTGTATTCCTAGAAATACTTACCAGGAATGAGCCCCGTTAAAGATAGTGAGACTTACTTTCAAATAAACATGCGTAGCAGTGCATCAGACATTTTAAGAAGAAAAGCATTCAAGGCAACACAGATATGTTGTCCTGGCAATTTCCCCCTGTCCGTAGTTGTTCTGATATCTGGCTGTAGTTAGATACTGTACCCAGGGCAGACAAATCTGTGTGTAATGTATTCCATCTGTCACAAGACTGAAATGAACATTTGGTTCTCAGGCCTGCCAAGTGAGCCTCAGCTTGCTGCCAAAATGTTGCATGTTCAAAAGGAGGGGAGATGGTTGAATTCCACAATTCTCTTATGTCTCAGAATGTGGCTTTTGGGAAGGAACTCCTAGAATGGTGCAAGGGGGAAGCATTTTGAGGGAGCTTTATGCACTTTCTCGTCCCTCGTTTCCTTGTTCAAGTCCTGAATGCATCCATGGGTGCTTGAGGAGGGAAATGGAAAAGGCATCCTCTGCCACAGTAAAATAATAAAAAGAACAGCAACCAACAGCAACCTAATAGCAAGAGCCCAAGAGCATGAGTCGTCGTCTTCTTCTTCTTTGGCAATCATTCATAGCCAAGTAAGATGGTCTTCCATAAACACAGTTTTAACAGTGAGTCCATAAGTGACTGTGGAGGCCAATTCTGGATCCACACGTCCTTCCACAGTGGGGACATAAGTTTCTGGGCAGGAGTTGATCATGGTGAGGGTTTGCCAAGCGTGCCTTCCTCTTAGTACGTTTCTCCCTTGCATCCTGAGTTTGAGTGTCTTCAAAGCCCATGACACCTTTGGTAAAGGCTGTTCTCTAAACCACTGAGCCTCTTGGGCTTGCTGATCAGAAGGTCAGCAGTTCGAATCCCCGCAACGGGGGTGAGCTCCCGTTGCTCGGTCCCTGCTCCTGCCAACCTAGCAGTTTGAAAGCACGTCAAAAAGTGCAAGTAGATAAATAGGTGCCACTCCGATGGGAAGGTAAACAGTGTTTCCATGCACTGCTCTGGTTTCAGTGTTCCGTTGTGCCAGAAGCGGCTTAGTCATGCTGGCCACATGACCCAGAAAAACTGTCTGTGGACAAACACCAGCTCCCTCAGCCTGGAAAGAGAGATGAGTACCGCAACCCCAGAGTTGTCTGTGACTGGACTTAACTGTCAGGGGTCCTTTACCTTTTACCTTTTATTCTCCAATTGGATGAGTATCCTAGAGTGAAAGGGGTCAGGTGATTGGCCATACTTCTTCAAGCAGCTTGTCTTCATTCACATCAGTTGAAACCAGGCCTTGTTTTCAGCCAGAACTCACCAGAACTCAGTTCCGGCACCTCTCAGGTGGGCACCAGTGCCATTATAAGAGAACAAGGGAGGTGTTAATGGTGAGTTCTGGGGCCTCTTTTTCTAGAACATAGCACTGGTTCATGTCCAGATGGAACCATGTGCTCCACTAGACTTGCTCACGGCATCCAACTCTGTCTGAATTTGAGCGACATTGTCCCTAACATGCCTTGCAAAGTTATAACAGCAGGCCCCTGAGAGTGTCAGAGCAACGCTTCCTTGGCTAGATGACAAAAGCTCATTCACTACTTGGAAAAGCTCTGCTGGACAGCTACTTGTGGGTGCCATGGTGGCGGAGAAGTAAACTCTCCTTACTGCTGACACTCCTGTGTGTAGTGCAGCCTCACACAACTTTGGTCAAGTTCAGACTGAGACTCGCGTCACCTGCATCCTTGCCACTGGCCCTCCTGTTCCATCACGCACAGGCCTCTGGATTATGAGGAAGACCTACATGCTGGCAGGGACTGGCACTTCTGATGGGTGTGCACCATGGGCAGGGGGACTGGAGTCAGACTCAGGAGAGAAGGGCAAGGGTTTGTGGGGACCTACACCAGCCAGGAGCGGACGTGGGTGGCACTGTGGGTTAAACCACAGAGCCTAGGACTTGCCGATCAGAAGGTTGGCGGTTTAAATCCCCGCAACAGGGTGAGCTTCCATTGCTCGGTCCCTGCTCCTGCCAACCTAGCAGTTCAAAAGCACGTCAAAGTGCAAGTAGATAAATAGGTACCCCTCTGGCGGGAAGGTAAACGGTGTTTCCGTGTGCTGCTCTGGTTCGCCAGAAGCGGCTCAGTCATGCTGGCCACATGACCCGGAAGCTGTACACAGGCTCCCTCGGCCAGTAAAGTGAGATGAGCGCCGCAACCCCAGAGTTTGTCATGACTGGACCTAATGGTTAGGGGTCCCTTTATCTTTACCTTTACACCAGCCAGGAGGCAAGACTCAGAGGCAGGGGAAGCTTCACAGCTGGAGGGTGGAGCACCGGGTGGATCAGAAGAAGAGAAGGAAGAGGCAGACCAGGCCAGTGAAGGACCAGGTGCTTCCTCACCCTCTCCTGCACTGCTGTGTCCCAGAACCAGGAGGGAATTGAAACGGGAGGAGCAGAGGAAGTTTCCATGCTGGCGCAGTCTCTGGCTGCGTGTGTGCAGCCCATCACCAGGTACATAAGCTGGTGAAGTGGGAGAGGCCCCATGTTGCTACAACTGCTCCATGGAGCACAGACCTGGGAACAGCTGCATAGATGCTAGATTGGCAGCTGCAGAAGCGACTGTGTTATCTTTGACAAGTGTTATCTTTTGCGCCCCGAACAATCTTGTTCCCAGGGTAACTGCCCCTCTACCCCATGCTACACCACTAGGTTCACAAACACCCCATTCTAATTTGTGCTGTCTGTTACACGCTGTGAGGAATGACGAAACTGTTGTGTAGAGAATAGCCTCTTTGTAGTGAAAACAAGTCAAGGTTGAATGTTATTGATTGGTAGTGAAACGTCATTGAACAACTGCAGACTCCCTTCAGCTTGCAGTTTTCCTGCCTCCAGACTCTTTATTATGTGTGTCCTTTCTCTCCTTTTGTTTTGATCTGGAAAGGAGCAAAGCCCAGTGGCTTTAGAGTTCATATCAGTCCAGAATTCTTAATTTAGTTTATTCATTATGCACTGTTACCAGAAGAAATTGTGACTGGATTTTGAAATGCACACACACACACACACACACACACACACACACACACACATTCTTTCTTGCCTTTAGATGAAAGCCAGGGCTGATAGTTGCCAGGTCTTGATAAGTGAAGATCAAACATTTTTTTTCTTTTTAAAATAATATAAATTTTGGAACAAGAGGGAGATAAATTGAAATTGCAGAGCTTTGACAGTTTAAAAAATAAAGTACGAGACTGGCTTCACTATTATCAAATAAGGGAGGTTTACAATCTGGACAAGAAAATTGGTTTTCAGGTGGAAAAATCAAAATTGGAAACAGAATTGTTAGATCCTAAAACTAAGAATTTATCAAGAATGTATAACTTGCTGTTGAAATGGAATACACAAGATGAAATGGTTAAATCTGCTATGATTAAATGGGCACAAGATGTTGGACATGACATTATGATGGCTGACTGGGAAAAGTTATGGACCACAGGCTTGAAATTTACGGCATGTAATGCCTTAAGAGAGAATATTATGAAAATGATATATAGGTGGTACATGACACCAGTCAAGCTTGCAAAAATCTATCATTTGCCCGATAATAAATGTTGGAAATGTAAAGAAAATGAAGGTACATTCTTCCACCTTTGGTGGACGTGCCCAAGGATTAAGGCTTTCTGGGAGATGATCTATAATGAAATGAAAAAAGTATTTAAATATACTTTCCTGAAGAAACCAGAGGCTTTTCTCCTGGGCATGGTCGGCCAATTGGTGCGAAGGGAGGATAGAACTTTTTTTATGTACGCCACAACAGCGGCAAGAATACTCATCACAAAGTATTGGAAGACACAAGATCTACCCACCCGGGAAGAATGGCAGACGAAAGTGATGGAATACATGGAATTGGCTGAGATGACTGGCAGAATCCGGGACCAAGGAGAAGAGTCGGTGGAAGAAGAGTGGAAAAAATTTAAAGTATATCTTCAAAAATATTGTAAAATTAAGGATTGTTAAAAAGATGTTGGAAAAAGAAAATTATATGGCTTTGGTAGAAATGATATAAAGGATTAAGTAAAAATGAACTGATGAAAGAGTGAACGTAAAACTACAATATATTAAATCATATTATTAAGATAAAAACAAGGTTGGAAGGATTTGCTGAAATAACAATTTGAATTAGAATACAAAAATGGGAGGTGTGAGGTGGTCAAGGAAATAAGTAAAGGAAGAAAGTTATGTAAAGGTTTAATCTGTCCCCCCCCCCCCGCTTTTTTAAAAATGATTGTACTTTTTCTGTCTTTTTTACTTTTTTTCTTTTTTCTCTTTGTAATCTTCAAAATTCTGAATAAATATTATCTTAGGGGGGAAAAAAAGGAAAGTATTAATCAGTGTAAGGTCATTTAACGGCCAGCATTGGCAATTTTCTCCACAGAGGTGGAGAGCATACCTGTAATTACAGTTCTTGATTTACAGAAACATTCTTATAAAGTAACAATCACAGTTTTAATTTGGCATGAGGACTCATACTCTTGAGATGTCATCTGAAAACATCAAATTAGCAATTAATTTATGTTATAGAATCATGGAATTGCAGAGTTGGAAGGGACCCCAAAGGCCATCTAGCTCAACCTGCTGCAACGCTTAAAAACCTCCAAGGAAGGAGAGTCCACAACCTCCCGAAGGAGACCTTTCCACTTCTGCATAGCTTTTAAAAAATATAATAGTTTTTATTAATTTTTACATATAAATTATAATGCGTACCACAAAACTTTATCACTTATACAGTCTTTTTGGACTTCCATCAGCACCTCTGATGATCCACCGTTTTAACCACTTCTTATGCATTTCTTAAATTTTATATTACCTTTAAATATCTTAACTAATCATCCTCCCCCTTATCCATTTTTGCAATAATTCCAATAATACTCCTCACAAAACTTCTTGCAAACCTACAAACATCGTCTGATCTTCACAAATACTTTTCAAATAATCTGTAAATTTACTCCAGCCTTCTGTGAATTTCTGGTCCCGCCAATTTCGAATCCTTCCACTTCTGCATAGCTCTTAACTGTCTCAAAGTTTTTCCTGATGTTTAGTTGGACTCCCCTTTCAGGATGTTTGTGGAAGCTTGATTTAGAAAGAGCAGTTGTCAAATGTGCATATGAGTTTTATAGTCGCACACCAAGCTAATATTATTCTTTTGAATTATTCACATCAATTCTGTTGTATTCATAGATGGCATGTAAATAATTCAGAGCCTGGCTTTCCATTTCTCGTGTAGGAAGCCTTTTACAGGAATCATGCGACTGAAGGTGATTAGACGGAATGCATTTATTACCGAAGGGTCCTGGTACAATCAGTGTGCGCTATCTGCAGAGAGGAATCAAACTCACATTGCCTAGATGTGTCTTTTTTATTATTAGTACCCAGGCCGTATTTCATCAAACCCAGCACAATGAAGCTGTTAACCCAGGGAGGGACCTCTGTGTCTTTAATAATCGTGTGTGACAGAGGACGGTTTAGCAAGTATGGTTTTCCTGTAAAAGAAAAACTGCTGTGGGGGAAGCCACACCTCCTGTACATTTGCACTGCATCATTCTGCTGCACTGAATCATACAGTATACATCCTTGCTGGAAGGGTAGGTGTGGAATGCAACCAACAGGACATCTGCCAGACAGAGGCTGATGGAATTAGCCAGTGGAATTACTGTCAGAATTTCATCCCAGCAACAACTGAATGTAGGGCTCTTTCAGTTGACCTATTTATTGTGCGTCCATCTTATGCAAAGCTCACCTGGAGGGGTAGATTGTACCCAGTCTTCATGGGGCAAAACTGCCATCATCTTAGCACAAATATTTGAGGGCCAGATTGTTCCAGCTCTACCGCCGATAGCAGATTTGAATGACTGCTGTGACACAGTGGAGACCCATGGGCTTTAAAATGGTGATGGACTCCAACTCCCATGAGCCTCCGCCATAATGTTCAACGGTCAGGGATGACAGGAGTTGATGTCCAGCAAATATTGGGAGGGCCACAACTTCCCCACTCCTGCTTTTAAAAAGAAAATGGTCCGGTTTCTAGTCCTTATGCTTGAAAGTAGGTTGTTGTTGTTGTTTAGTCGTTTAGTCGTGTCTGACTCTTTGTGACCCCATGGACAGAGCATGCCAGGCACTCCTGTCTTCCACTGCCTCCCGCAGTTTGGTCAAACTCATGCTGGTAGCTTCGAGAACACTGTCCAACCATCTCGTCCTCTGTCGTCCCCTTCTCCTTGTGCCCTCCATCTTTCCCAACATCAGGGTCTTTTCCAGGGAGTCTTCTCTTCTCATGAGGTGGCCAAAGTATTGGAGCCTCAGCTTCAGGATCTGTCCTTCCAGTGATCACTTAGGGCTGATTTCCTTAAGTATGGATAGGTTTGATCTTCTTGCAGTCCATGGGACTCTCAAGAGTCTCCTCCAGCACCACGACTCAAAAGCATCAATTCTTCGGCGATCAGCCTTCTTTATGGTCCAGTTCTCACTTCCATACATCACTACTTCCTTAGGATGTCCCTATGAAAATAAGGAAAAGTAGGACATTCCAGGATCAAATCAGAAACTGGGACAGCTTCTCTAAATCAGGGACATCCCTGGAAAATAGGGACACTTGGAGTGACTGCAGGTGTCCAGGAAGCCTTAATGGAAACTTGGTGATTGTTCTCTGAGATGCCTGCTGATCTCCCACGTTAACCTACAGGGCCAGGTGCTGGCAGCCCACGCAGGACAACAGCCACCTGGCCCCTTTCTTGTTCCTTCTCCCCCTGAGGCTCACAGCCAGTTTCTTGACCAAGCTAACAATCCCTCCGCAGCTGGTGATATTGTTTATTCACATATTCATGATGGCATAACAAATTTCATAACATCCACAATACACATAGAAACAATTAGCATAAAATTATCAAGAGAACAATTAGCACCAAGTGAAACACAGCAGTTACAGCTAATTGAGCACCGGCAGGAAGCAGCACCAGCACTAGCCAGCCATTTAATTCAGAGAGGCAGTGTGGTACAGTGGTTGGCCTGTCAAACTAAGGCTGGGGAGATCCATATTCAAATCCTCACTGAGTCATGAAGCTCACTGGGTGGCGTAGGGCCGCTCACTACCTGTTAGCTTAACCTAGGCGAGGGAGCCATTTTCACCACCATGAACCTTGAAGGAAAGTTGGGCTATAAATGCAATAAATAACTTCAATACTCTGAAACGCTTTCTCAAATAAAGCAGAGATTTAGCACAGCAAACCTCCCTAGAAGGCAATTTCACAATCTGCTAAGAAACTCTCTTGTGATTTCTTACAAGCAGTTGTCACTGCTGTTTCATCACCTGAGCTCCTTGGAGCCATTTGGGATCTAATCAAGGTCCCAACAAATGGTTGCGCCATTTCTCCATGTCAGAGGTAGGCCAAGGTTTCAGCAGGACTGTGACCCATGTCAATAGGAAAACCCCCCAGGAGCATTCAGAAAACCTTCAAGATCCCATAGTTTGCGAGATCTGGGGCCTCCGATCCAAATCAGGACCCTGGTTGGGGGTGGGTATGGGGGCTTTAATCCTTTACCTCAGCTGTCTCAACACAGAATGGGCCCTGTTTCTGCGATTCGCATTGTGGAGTAGAGGGGAAAGCTCCCATTTGAGCAGATTGGCATAGCGGTGGTGGGTCACTCAAACTGGGTGAAGGGGTATTAAAATGGCAAATGTGGTTCAGTGTGAGCTAAGGTAAAGTGATGAAGGGGAAGGGGAAGGGGAAGGGCAAAGCAAAGCAAAGCAAAGCAAAGCAAAATATTAATAACTGACCAGGGACAAAGTATTGGGGTTGTAGTAAGCATATTAATGAGAAAATTGACCCAATGCCAGGGGGAGTATCGATTTTGGTTTCTCTGTGTCTCATTTTTCCAATCTTAAATTCAATCCTCCACATTTGCACATTAGTTTGTGATTTTTTAATTAAACAAAAATCAGCATTTTACTGGGAATTTCCCCTAATACAGAAATTTTTTGTTCACATTACATGGTTGGAGAACTGCATAGCAATACAAAACTCAGAGGGCGGCAACTTGCAAAGGATGGCTGTGTTTCAGTTTGTGCATTTTTTCAGAAAGTGTGAATTAGGTAAGTTGATTTTGAAAAGTGAAATGTGTTGACCTTCTTCCTCCACCCCTACTCTAGACTGGGAAGGAGGGGTGTGGAATCTAAAAACAAGGATAGACAGGGCCTGTTTTCAATTTTCCCCCTTTTCATTTGTTTTCATTGGAATATTCAGCCAGAGGAAGAGTTCTATATCTTTTGCATATTGTATAAATTATAAGAAAAGACGTTACTTTAATATATTTGATGCAGATTTCATACAATTAAAAATAAAGCAAGTGCCATGGCTGTTTTCAGGTGCTGCACGTTAGAACAATATCTGCACTTTATCATTTCTTCCATTTTGTTCCCATGCCCTTGAATTACATTGCCTTGGCTATGATCCAGTAATAATCCCAGCAGGTCCAAAATGACATCACTGTAGAATCTTAGTACATAAGATATACAGTTTGTTCCGTATATTTTGGCCCATCTTGTGGCTCTGCTTCTAAATCCAAATGATTAAACAGGTGCCTAGATGTATTGTGGATTCTTTGCAGGGTTTTTTAATTTTAGAAAAACATTCATTACAGAAAGACACTTTCTATTCCAATATTCCCTTTTTTTTTTACAGCATCAATCCTATTCTATTCTGATGAGTATTTGGAGACATTATTCCTCACAATTGCCAATTAAACTCAATTTCCATGTTGGAAGGTCATGGTAGAAGTCAGTACTGTCACAGAAGACTGTCACCAGTCAGGATTTGGTGAAACGTTAACAGGAAACTCTTGACTCCACCATGGGTATCGGGGGCGGGCGGGGGGGGTGCTTATTCCTCCTTGAATGCTAAATATGTTTATTTTAATGTACACAGACACATGCACATCCAACTTGTCAACATGAGGTTTGAGTGATTTCTGAGACCACTTCTATTGTGAGTGTCTACTGGACTGGGAGGCTGAGAGAAAAGTTAAGGATCTATCCCAAGGAGAAATTTATAGAAGAATCGACTATTTTATCTAGTACCCTCAAAGACTCCAGTTTTCTTTTGAAGAGTGATCCACTTTGTGGAGACTGTCTGTGACTGGAGACAGTCAAGTCGTGCATCCACAGCAGTGACCGGAGAAGAAATAACCGATGGGAGGAACACAGAGAGAAGAAACACTATGGTGTACCTGTAGCAGCAAAAACTGGATGCCTTCACCTACCCCAGCTGCAACAAAACAAGATTGGGGCTGGAAGTGGGTTCGTGGCCTTAAACCCACAACATAGTTACAACTTCCTAACACCCAAAGGGAGCTCAAGTTTAAGTGGCAAGGTCTGAAGGGGGCTTGGAAGTGTGCTTGCTTGAACACGAACACAGACCTACCCATCCATAACTGGAAGCTCTTGCTGCGAATTGTGGCAAATTTGGAGATGGAAGGGTGGCATGGCACATGTTGTCCTTCAACATTACTGCAGCTTTCCTCGGCCTGAAGAGGTCTGTGGACATTCACACAGCCCAAAGCCCCCAAGTCTATGCAGAAAATGAGACAAATTATAGATGATGTTGGGGAGGCAATAGTTAGGGGCTGTTACATGGTATTTCCAGGCAATGTGATTGGGTACTGTTATGTACAGTGGTACCTCAGGTTACATACGCTTCAGGTTACAGACTCCGCTAACCCAGAAATAGTGCTTCAGGTTAAGAACTTTGCTTCAGGATGAGAACAGAAATCGTGCTCCGGCGGTGCGGACCTCCGGAACGAATTAAGTACGGTACTTAACCTGAGGTACCACTGTACTGAGCTGAATCCTAGAACAATAGGATCCAGAATGCAGCAGTCAGATTGGTCCACAGGAGCCACCCAATCCAGCTCCAGGTGGAAGTGAATCAGTGATCTGATTGGCCTGCAGGAGCAGCCAATCAGGCTTCTGGAAGAAGTGAATCCACAACCTGATTGGCCTACAGGAGCTGAATGCTATTCACTTTATGGCGTGTAACTCAATCTGGTCATGCAAGAGGAGTCTGATGACCACATGGGAGCATGTAGTTAGCCTGTAAAGTATATTATTGGCTAGTCGGTGGGACTGGTTGTTGGATGTGTAACTCAACCTGGAGTCTTCCTGAATGCCAAAGTTCTGGCTCAACTTCCAGAATCAGTCTTCAGTAGCTGTGATCAGTGTCACAATCGACAAGGTCAAATGGTAGCTTTGCTTTGCTTTCACCGCACACAGTCCACTCACTCCTTAATGTGTTGAGGGGGGCTTGTAAGGACCATGCCTTAGATGTCCTTCATTGTGCAGCCTGCCCGCCTGTTGAACGGATGATAATTTGTTCCCTTCACAAGTCTGCTGGGAGTGCTAATTTGCCAACCATCAAGGACATCCGCTGCCAGAGCTGCTCTCCCAAATTGCAATGTGCTCTGGTGACCGGAATGTGCTCGATTCTTTCCTTCGCCCTCCCCACGTAGGCGGAAGCATGGCTGTGAAAGGCAGCAACATAGTCAGGGCAGAAGCAACAATGAGGATAAATAAATCTGATGTAGACAGGGAAGGGCAGGTGCAAGAAGACAGCAGGGAAGGAAGCAAATGCATATAGTTTTGCAGGACTCTTCGGGCAGCAGTGGTTGATGAAGGAAAAGGGGTGGTGGTGCAGGCAGGCGAGGGCTGCTCCCGTGTCTTACCAAACCCAAGCATCACTGCTGATTCCTGAGAGGGAAAGTCTGCAGGGTGGGGCACTGGTGCCAATCTGTTACTTCTGTTGCCGTGCATACACAGTTCCCAGCGATTCTCCCCCTCTCTAGGGTTGGCCATGATGCTGGGTGTTCAGATGGCAGATGAAAAACACTGCCCTAACTGAGCTGCTCCACTAATTACTACTGCCTTCATGGCATCCAGATATAAATCCTGCTTCTCTGTGTGTACATGGAATAAAAAATTTTCCAGGAATACCTCCTACATTGGCTTTGGTCTTCCAAGAACATCTGTATCATGTCCCAACATTCTAGTACAGAGATCCACATAATTCTGCCAACCTAGCAAGACTTTCTGCAGAAAATTTGCTTTGCTTTCTATCTCCACCAATATTGAATTGTTGGGTATGTATGAGACAGTACCTTCTCTGTAGTGGTGCCTAGGCTCTGGAACTTCATTTTCCCCCAAGTGTTTCAAAGCACAATTATTTTTAAATGTGCTTATAATATTTAACTATTCCCAATGTTTAACTATTTTGATAGCCCCTGGTTGCTGATTTATTTCTGTGTATTTTATTTAAATTATTTGATTATCTGATCGTGATTTGATATCCTGGTATGTAAGGAGCCTTTAAACCAGTTTCCTGTTTGAATGTAATGAGAAACTGTGGTCGAAGAAACTCATTATCATAGTTTTATTATGGTCAATAGATCAGAAATGAGACCAAAAATAAAACCAAACAATGTATCATAATCTTAAGTAGAAAACAAAACACAAAGGATGGTATAATATAAATGCCATAGCTAGATGCAAGGTAACAAATTACATGAGTGATCCTTACAACTTCAGATAGCCTCTGTGATGGGATGATGAGCCGCTTGTGCGCGAAATTCTTAGTCCCTCAGAGTTTGGCTAAGTCCACAAACCTCTGTCTGTAACGGAGCTCCTTAAGCATGGCTCCGTCAGTCGCTGGTAGAATCCGACAGTGGGCGTTTACGGAATTTCCTCCAGCACAAAAGCTCCTTAACGGAAACGCGCCTTCTGGACTCTCGGCGCGACAGTTTCCGGCGAGGAGTGGGTGTCCCTATAGGAGGTCCTGAAACCTCCCCACTGTTTTCGCTGGAAGAGTCTCTGAGCCATCCCTCCGACTCACTTTCCCTTGGAGCTCCTTCTCTCCCCCTGCTGGTTCCCTCCTCAGCTGATAGGTCTCTCCCAACCTCTGTGAGCCCTTTCACCTCCTGTTCTGCCGATGGCAGTTCCCTGACAGCCTCCTTGTTCTGATAGCCACTGATAAAAATTGGACATCTATAGAACTTTATCTCCCAACATTTAACATAACATTGAGCTGGCCTTCCTGGTAGTTTAGGAAAGGGGCAATCACTTCTTAAATTGTCTTGAAAACTGAGAAAAAATTGCCAAAGTAAGATGTGCAACTAGAGGAGACAAAGGGAGGGGAGAGAAGGGAGTTCATGGGCACACAGCTCACTCCCAGTCCAGCAAGCCATGGTTTATTGGATTTGGGTTTGTTAAATTAAGCTGCACCATAGACTTTGTAATACAGTGGTACCTTGGGTTAAGTACTTAATTCGTTCCGGAGGTCCATACTTAACCTGAAACTGTTCTTAACCTGAAGCACCACTTTAGCTAATGGGGCCTCCTGCTGCTGCTGCGCCGCCAGAGCACGATTTCTGTTCTCATCCTGAAGCAAAGTTCTTAACCCGAGGTACTATTTTTGGGTTAGCGGAGTCTGTAACCTGAAGCGTATGTAACCCGAGGTACCACTGTACTATATTATTTGGTCTAATTACAAGTATTATAAAAAGTTCTCACTTTCAATATTGTTGCATTAATTTGGCTGCATTAATTTGAAAGTGGTGATGGAAGTGCCTTTAGAGTTGGATATGCATAAGAACAACCTGGTAACATCTGTACCAGTGCAGCCTTTGTTGGCTGAATATTTTCCTTCATGGTGCATGATTCTGTACAGCTGGCAGTTTGAAAGTATCCCCTGAGAGACACTGACCTCAGTCTCCTGGCTGTGTGTTTTCACCTTGTATCTTTTGATTCATGGTGCTTCATTTCACTGAGCAATTCATGGGGTGAGATATCACTGTACCGGCATTATCAGTGTAAGAAAGAACTCACATCTACAGGTTATTGCATTTCTCAATCCAAGCAATTTCCTAAGGGAAGATATAATACTAAGCTTTCTGGCTATAATCTTTGATTAGGGGCCTTCTAAATTCAATTAATGCAGTGTGCTTCTTTTGCAGGAAGAAGTCTGTTTAATCAGCCATCCTTCAGGATTAATTTGTCAGGGATTATCGTGGCCTTCCATTTAACTCTTTGCAACTCTGCTTTTTTGGGGGAGCGGGGAAACGAAGTTGTTGAGCTTTTGGGGGGAACACTTCCCTCCTTCTTGGGGATTTTTAAGGCATTGTTTTTTAAAAACACTTGCAATACGCATATATCCGTGTTTCCCCCCATCCCAGACATTTTGCCGATTCAGCAAAAAACCGCCGTTCAGAGAGCCCGAAAACCCAGGTGTAATAATAATAATAATAATAATAATAATAATAATAATAATTTATTATTTGTACCCCGCCCATCTGGCTGGGTTTCCCTAGCCACTCTGGGTTACACATTAATGTCACACATTAAAAACTTCCCTGAACAGGGCTGCCTTCAGATGTCTTCTGAATGTCAGGTAGGTGTTTATCTCCTTGACATCTGGTGGGAGGGCGTTCCACAGGGTGGGCGCCACTACCGAGAAGGCCCCCTACCTGGTTCCCTGTAGCTTTGCTTCTCACAGTGAGGGAACCGCCGGAAGGCCCTTGGTGCTGGTCCTCAGTATCAGGGCAGAACGAAGGGGGTGGAGATGCTCCTTCAGGTATACTAGGCCAAGGCCGTTTAGGGCTTTAAAGATCAACACCAACACTTTGAATTGTGCTCGGAAACGTACTGGGAGCCAATGTATGGTAGCTAAAGCAGGGATTTCTTTGGATCCTTATAAATGCAATAATACTGCCTTTATGCATGTCATATCCATTAGTAACCATGCAATAACTCTTGTTCAAAGTGATCATTAGGCAGAGCTGTCAATAAGATCTTCAAATATCTAAAGGGCTGTCACGTGGAAAATGGAACAAGCTTCTTTTCTCCAGCTCTGGAAGGTAGGACATGAACCCATAGCTTCAAGTTACAAGAAAAGAGATTCCATATAGACATCAGGAAGAACCTTCTGACAGTAAGAGCTCTTCAATAGTGGAACAGACTCCCTTGCAAGGTGGTGGACTTTCCTTCCTTGGGGGTTTTTCAGCAGAAGTTGGATGGCCATCTGTCATGGATGCTTTAGCTGAGATTCCTGCACTGCAGGGGGTTGGACTAGATGACCCTTGGGATCCCTTCGAACTCTACATTTCTGCAATTTATGATTCTAAGAGCACTTGGTCCATGGACCTCAACTGGCCATTTCGTTTACAGGTTTAGAGACCCCACCTCCACCTTCTCTCTTTCTGAAGCCTGGAAGATGGGGATTAAATTATCTGAAGTAGATCGTCAAAAAAGAAAGTGTAAAAAAAGGATATGGGCCTGTTATATGTGTCTTGCAGACCACAAGATGCTCACTCTTGATTGACACAAGATGTATCCTAATATGTTGGCCAAGAAAACTTTAATCTGCTGTGGTTAACTTCTTTTAATCCTCTTCAGCCTCTGAGCACTAGAGTTGAAGGGCTATTTCGCACACTGCTCAGCAACAAATTCAGGTTTCTGAATCTTTTGCCTGAAAACCAGGCAGCAGAGGAAAGAGAATATGAACCCCCCCCCCCTGTGGACAGAGTGCTATACAAAACGTGACCTTCAGTGCCAATCCCTCTCAGGTTTTTGTTTGTTTATATTTGCCATTAGCAGAAATAACTTTCAACCTTGCATATGTTTTTGGCAGTAAGAAGAATGCCTAGAAACTTAAATTAAAAAATGAGGTCCGGGCAAGTTGCTAGAGCTTACCCAGAAAGACACACGGCTCAGTTTACCAAATAATTACAGCACAATCTCTTTTGAACTCCTGGATACTCATCTGCAATGTGCAGAACAATGATACTTCTACCCCAACATAATGTGACTGTTTTGGTGTGATATGTTTGACCAGGTGAATGCTCTGTGATGTCTCCTCACTTGAGAACCCCAGCTATGGCCAGAGACCCCTGAAGATTATGTTTGTGCCCTGAATATATGAACTCCTGATTCGCTCCCAAGACACCTGTTTTGAACCTACCCACCTAATCTCACCTGCAGTCATTGTCTTTCCTTCCTGCTACTTCCCTTCTCCTTTTTTTCTCAGGAAGTTCTGTTTCTTTATCTCTCTAGTTCCTATACCTTTACTGTAACTGACCTGAAGTACATCTAGTTGAAATAATTTATTGCTGGATTTTTTGTGATATTTCAAATATGTATTCTGTTTTTATGCATTTTATTTTTTAACACACACACCCAGCAGATCATGAAAAAGATGAAGAACAGGATATAAGTATAAGAAATAAATAAATGTCAACACATTTTGCTGCTTACCTATGCCTCCATTTCCCCCTGCTTCCTCCATTATTTCCAGGTCTCTATTTTAGGCTGCAAGCCATTCCAAATACACCATGAACATAGATGGAATAATAACAATAACCGTTCTTGAACAATAATTTAATACCATTTTCATTCATGAATATTTGATTCAATTAAAATCATGCTGCTGCCGTTGTTGTTTTTTTAAAAAATAGAATTGAAAGTGAGTATCATCAGTGGAAATAATATTTTAATCATTCATCTACCCACCTATTGTTGTAACTCTTGATAAATAAGCATGCATAGTCCCTAATTACTTCATCTGTCCTTACAAAATCTTAATCTGTAATTAAAATATATTTGATATCAAGAGTAATTGATGATTTTAACGAGTGTTATCAATGCAACTGCTGTGTTTTCATTCTGTAAATATAAGATGATTAACAAATCCAATTACCCAACAAGCTGGCATTCTTCTCTATGTTGATTTATAGCTTAATTGTTTGTACTCTTGTCTCAGAGCAGCTAAGCCCATGTGCCTAAGTCTACTTGTGGCACTGGGATGGTACCAGTAACTGGCCTACTTTTTATAGAAATGACTGCAGAAGAAACCTTACATGCAGTATAAAATAAATTGTGAATACATTTAAATGGTGGCAAGCAAAGTTCCTACCGCAGTCAATAGAAGTCTTTGCAGTATTTGTGTTGTAGAATAATTAACAAATTACATTTGGTCCTTTGGTCCTTGATTGTCAACAAAGAGTGCTCCCAAACTGTTACAGTATTGTCAGATGGGAGTCACTCACATCCTAGCAAATCCAAGTTGCAAAATTATGGTTGACGGAGAGGTCATGCACAACCAACGCACATCCCCAAAGAACAAACTTCTTGTGAGAAGAAAATGGAAGGGAAATATGCTAAAAGTGCGTGATGATTCTTGCTTTGACACAGCACCATCTGACCTCACAGCAAACAAATCAGAATGCGTGTGCATTAAATAGCCAATATCAACTATTCTCACTACAAAGAGGATGAATGCTCAATAAGCAGGCCATCTGGAAGGGCCAATAATCACAAGAATGATGCAGTAAAAATGACCTGAATGCACCCGTTTTAATGACATGAGGGCCATTGCCATGTCCACCAGTGCAACCAGAACATTGTGGGGTTCACACATACAGACACATTATAGCTTCCCTCCAAGTGTGAAAAGCCAATTGCAATTCCAGATGTAACATAGCAGAAGAAGAATGATTATGTAGCCCCACAAACTACCGGGTCATATCCACATCATCCATTTAAAGCAGTGTAATACCACTTTCACAATCACGGCTTCCTCCCAAGAATCTTGGGAACTGTAGTTGTGACTTCATAATATTGTTTCCTAGGTAGCAGCAAGACTTTTTTGTTTCCATCTCCTACCTTGTTGCCTCAAACTCATCTATATATCGGATCCTCCCTTAAAGAGGGTATTGCGGTGAGACCTGGAAAACTGACACCCTGTGTTGTGGGTGGGTACGATTGGTCAGCCACAATACCCAATTGGTAGGTCCCTTGAAGCTGGGTGCAATCTGGCCAATGGGATGCAGTCCAAACGGTTCAAGGGACCTATTTATACCCATGCATGTGACCCAGAGCTTCCTCTTTTGGCACATGCATTTGCTATGCCATCGTGTGTCGTCTGTCATTGGGACAGGGGCACGGCAGGAATTTTCCCTACTTGGCTGATTGGCTATTGCCATTTGGGTTTCGCCTGCCGCGTAGCAAATCATCACAACTTGTAAGGTTGCGGATAGGCTCTGGTTCAGGTGATAGGGATGGGAGAATGCTCTCGCCATCCCTATGTGAAGGGTATTCCATTAAAGGAATCCAGGGACTCAGATGGTTTGGTCAACCCCTGAGAGGGGGTTGTGCCCGTGCCTGAGTCCAGGGGGACATCTGGGTGGCGGACATAGTCTGTTCCTGGCTTTCCGCCTATCCAGGTGTTCACCCTTGGCTGACCTATGCTGGTGCCCTGGGTCAGCGCTACCTGCAAGGGTGCAGGGAGCTTGTCGAACCAGAGCCTATGCAACCAGTCACTTTCTGTAATCAATAAAGTTGTGGCCTAAATTCTGCCAAAAACCAAAACCAAAATTTGAATCAAGTGTGAATTTATTTAGGGGGGAGGTTTCTGTGTCTGAACACGCAATTCCCCTTTTTTATATCTATCTCCTCAAGCAGAATGCAGAGGTTTATAAGGATACAGTTTTGTTCCCTTTGTTGTCATACCACTAACAATCTTCTGGCTGATTCCTGGAGGGACTGGGCTTGGAAGAAACCATCTTGAATCCGTCTGCAAATGAGGCAGATAATATAGCTTTATCAGCTAAAGGGCTGATGCACACAAACAGTTTAATTTATTATCTGTAGTCCTAGACTCCATCCAGCAGCCTAAACAAGTTGTGTGGTTAGGAACTGTGCTCTGCCATGGACCTTTGCCAGCAGTGGAGGCTGGGCAAGATAGATAGCTTTCTGGGTTGGCATTTCCCCTATTGTCCCCTGCTATGCCTAAGACAGACCAGCTGGAGATACATAGACTTGACTCTTTTTGGATCCATGTTCCCAAAACAATGACTTAGGAGGAGGTCAAACACATGCATACTTTTGCAGAAAGGAATAGAATGAAAATGGTTTTGAACTACAACCTTTTCAGCTGGAAAGCGTTCTCTGGTCAAATCTCTTGCAGCGATCAAATGATAATATTTATTTCTTCTGATCTGTGTGATTTTTCCGGAGACTCTGCTGCCCTCTAGTGAACTATAAGAAAGTAGGTTAAAAGGTCATGAGGCAGTGCTGAGAGGGGTGGGATTTGTTTGTTTTTGGTGTGTGATCTAAATGCTCTCTAAGGACTAGGAGTTGAGCCTTCAGCTGGTTGCTTCCACACTAGGATTCCTGCTGCTGAAGCATCAGTCTTCCGCTCTCTCAGTTTACAAGTAGAATCAAAACGGTGATTCCCCACAATGTAATATTATGGTTTATCTCATTAACATCCAGTAACGCCCACCCACCCAGGGATGGGGACCTGGGGAGAAGGGAAATGAGACTGCCATTTGGTGGGACATCTTTGAGAAAGAGCAGATGGGTCTTTGTGTGCAGCAACCACATTTTTAAAATATTTTCTTTGTTACACTCCCCAGGGGAGGGAGCACCTCAGGGGCTTTCTGCTGCACTGAGCCAAAGAGGTTCACAAAACATTTCATTCACCACATTCACACCATAGATCTGAAGCACTGGTTTGCTGCGTCAATTACTCAGTTTGTGAGGTCAGGACAAAATGTGGGGTATCAAATGGTTCAAAACTATTGCAAAAGCTGGGCACCAATTTGGAGTGAATCGGACAATATTGGGTTGGGGGGGCACTGTGGGTTAAACCACAGAGCCTAGGACTTGCCGATCAGAAGGTCAGTGGTTCGAATCCCCGCGACGGGGTGAGCTCCCGTTGCTCGGTCCCTGCTCCTGCCAACCTAGCAGTTCGAAAGCACGTCAAAGTGCAAGTTATATATATAGGTACCACCCCGGCGGGAAGGTAAACGGCATTTCCATGCACTGCTCTGGTTCACCAGAAGCGGCTTAGTCATGCTGGCCACATGACCTGGAAGCTGTATGCCTGCTCCCTCAGCCAATAAAGCAAGATGAGCGCTGCAACCCCAGAGTCGGTCACGACTGGACCTAATGGTCAGGGGTCCCTTTACCTTTACCTACCTATGGCTCCTGGTTTGAGTGTCACTTGCAGGGGGAGGTACAAAACATAGGGTTTGCAGTACAAAATGGTAGAAAGTGAGTGCAAAACTTTGGCATCAGTTTGGAGGAGATCAGACAATGTTGGGTTTGGGGGTGTTAACTTGGAACCCCCGTTTGCTGTGTCAGTTACTCAGTTTAGGGGCAGTACAAAATGTGGGATTTGTGGCACAAAAGGGCATAAAACCAGCACAAGACTTTGAATCCATTTGGAGGGGATTCAAAATTTCAGCGTTACATGTTAATGAAGCTCCAGCTTATTTTTGTTCTGCTTTTGTTGCACTAAAGCGCCCCCCCCCCAACAGGAATAATTTGGTAGCTTTGGGGAAGGATTGCAGAACAAACCAAAGCATAATAAATCCGCCACTAATGAACAATTATAGTGTCAAGAAAATGTTGCAGAATATACCAGCCATGCCTGGAGGTAGTTTCTAGGTGGTCACCCATCTTGGCACTGATCAGAGCCAGATCTTCTTAGCTTTAGCAATACAATGGCCTCATGTGCCCTCACACCATACCATCAGCTTAGCAAAATAGTGTATACGATATTATTTCCATTCGTATGTCACTTTTGCCCAAGAAAGGGGAAAGGAAATGACACGTCAATACATCATTATGATAAACAGTCTAGTTTCAGTTTGTTTCCAAACCTAATATCACAATCCAAATAAACAATTCATTTTGATAATGTGAATATGACAACATTTTAAATCCATTGCAAGATAGGCAATGTCAGTCATGAAAACATGTCAGCAGATATGGTTTATGTTAAAATCTATCAACACAGTGAAACACTGCCCCAGCTCCATGTGGGCATTCCATCTACTAACATTAAGGAACCCAAAAAAGAAAAGAAAACTATGTACAGACCCTTTTCTCTGAGTCTGCTGCATTCCCATTGCTGGTGTTGGAAGCCGAGTAGATGTAACGTTAATCCACACATATCCTGTTGTTTCTTGAGAAATACTCTTGAAGTATTTTCCCAAAACAGCTTCCACCTGTTCTGAAAATATAAGCCATGATTAAACGGAGGTGTGTACATTTGAGACAACCTTTGCGTATGCACAGATGACAGCTTCATTGAATAGGAGTTTGGCATGCGGAAACAAATCAAGTATTGCACATTTGGTTGGTGAAGGCATCCCTGCCTCCCTCTGGTGTGTAGAGCAGCCAGGGCTGGCCTGGCCCATTTTGCTGCCTAAGGTGAAGGTGCTGCCTGGCCCACCACACACTGCCTGCCTCCCTTGCTGCCCCGCCAAAGCTTTGCTTACCGGGGTCATGTGGCAGAATCTTCCGGTTTCTGGTAAGCTCTCGTGAGAGTCCCATGAGATTTTGAGGGGCTCTCACAGGAATCTTACCGGAACCCAGACACTACCACCACAACTTCTCCTTATTTCTCCAGTGGCCGGGTGGGTGGGAGCACACTCACAGAAGTGCACATTGGATTCTGCCGCCTGAGGCAGCTGCCTCAGTCTGCCTCATGGACAGGCTGGCCCTGACAACAGTGGAAAAAAGGTGACTTGAAACGCATTGGGGGGCAGAAAACAACCTCACTGTGTTTTAAGCCCTGAATATGTACGTAGCCTGACAAGCCTTATTCCAGCAAAACAAAGGACCACAGCACTAGACGAGTTATATTCACAATTCCTCTGATGAATAGACAAGTGTATAAATGCATGGGACATGGACCAGATCAAGACTGTTTCATACATCCCCAAATGAAATTGAACTCAATGGAACTTGCTTCTGAGTAGACATGCATAGGATTGTGCTGAAAATATCGGAGATCCTCTGAATTAGACTTGCTAATTGTTAGGGTTTTAAAAAATAATTTTAATTGGGATCTGGCTAAGGGCAGAATGCGGTTTGTGGGGCAGTGCCCCACCTGCTGTAATAGAGCAGCTTCCACTGCTTGTGTTATATTTATTTACATTTTTAGAATATTTCTGCCCTACCTTATCCCCAAGGCCTCAAGAAGGGTGGCAGAAAGAGGTCAGGGCTCCTGCATGTTTCGTAGTTTTGCAGAGGATGGGAAAACTAACCAGACTGAGATATAGCACCCCTGTCAGCTCCTCACTCCTTCGTCTCAGTGGTTCTCTTCAGCAGGGAGCAGGATGGGGAGAAATCTAGAATTACTTGGCTCTACCTGTCTCCACCTACAATTTGGACTTCTTGTTTTCCACCCCAACACCCGCAAAGGACGCCAGCTGCCACATCTGCCCATGAACTTCAATATCTTCAGCTTCCAGTAACAAAAAGTTAATTAAAACAGAAAATCTAATTATAGTAACCATTACTTCATATTCAAGCATTCGTAATTTTATAGTAGTTAAATTAGGTTTTCTTTTTTTTAAAAAAAAAAATCTTACTTGTGATGACAACATATTTTGATGTTGCACTGAAGCACTACAAAAATATTGGTTTTCCAAGACTACGTTTATTTTTGTTTGCATGGGTCACTAAGGGAAGCTGCTGGCTGTGCACAGAACATTTATCATTCTTTAGCCTTCTTGGTAGTATATCCCCCCCCCCCAAAAAAAACCCCTACTTTAGTCACATTAAGTACATTTAAATACATGTGTGCCTGTCCTCTCAGTCTCAAAAGTCATGTCACCACGTTGCATTTCAGTAAGTTTTTCCCTCCTCAGGGAGCAGAAGAAGTTGGAAAGAACTCATTTGCTGTATTGATAACATATTATTCTTAGATTTTCTTGTATGAGAAAGATGCTAGATTGGATTCCAGTCAACAATATGAGCCAAGCAAGAGAGAATTCTCCAAGTTTTCATCTCTAAAGAAAACAACTCATGCTAATTACGTTCAGGGAACTGTGTGATAGGAGATTTCTCTATCTGCATCTTGTTATGGTGGAATGTGCTGCTGGATCGTCACCAGAAAAATGTGGTCAAATGTATGTAAAGAACCAAGAAGGCTTGGGCTCTTGGGAAGAAGAAGAAGAAGAATCCAAACTGGCAAATTTTGTCCTAGGAAGGGGAAAAAGAACTAACGCTCAGGCAGCTGGCTTCTGAACAAGTTGGAGCTATGCTGAACTGAGGGGAATTCAGGTCACAGGAGTAATATAAAAAAAACCAGTTAAGAAGAGATTAATTGCTGAAGTCTTAGAAGAATAAAGCTCAACTTCAGGGGTAGGAAGAAAATCAGAGAGTGGACCTGGAAAGCTGCTGTTTAGTTTGATTTATTTTACCTTTTAAAATTAAAGTGGGGGTGCTTCCTTTGAAGTTATGCTCCTTCAGTAACAAAGAAAAAGTTTTGGAGAGATTTCTTTGGTCCTTTAAGGGAGCTATAATGTTTAGCCTGTCTATGTTAGGATGAATTAATGCCCAAGAAGTGGTACATTAATGTGAGCAGCAATGTAAATCCCAAAAAGGGGGCATGACTTTGCTTCTCCTTGTATGTCTATGTTTGCCAAAATCCAACATTCAAACACAGCAGCTGTCTCCATTTCCAGTTTGTGGTGTAAAGCCTAGAATGTTAACTTAGGATCCTCTAAGTGCTGAGTCTGGTGTGGAATGGTAACCCTGAAAATGTCACTTGATTTCAGTGATGACGCCATGGTACCCCATCTGACTTGTTTAGTTGTTCCACAATTCAGCAGTGAACCTTCAGGTGTTGGTCCTGAACTGTTTTCAAAGTGGTCCTGCCATGGCTATATTCACAGTTGTCTGGTGTAATTTCTCTAGGAGAGAAATTAGATCCTACTCCTCACATTTAAAGACTATCATACTCAAACCCACACTTTCTGAAACAATATACAGACCAAAACACAGCCATCTCTCAAAATTCACACACTTCTCCAAATTTTGCACTGCAGTTGCCCAGCCAGGTAATGTGTCCAAAAATGCATATAGTAAAGTCTGCATATGAGTGCTTATGTTAGTGGAAATAACATACAAAAATGCTTTCTACTAGGGAAAAAATTGCTTTGCAAAGATGTGTGTATCTCTCAGGAGAAATTTGCACTAAAATGCTGGCGAATTTTCATGAGGCTTGTTTCTATTATTGCAAACAGATGTGAAGAACTAAACTTCAGAATGGGAAAATGAGAAATGGAGAGAAACTGAAACTGCCAGACTTTGCCTGTTTCTAAGTGAGACTTACATGGTGTCACATGCGGAAGAGGCAGCAGAATGCTCTACACACCATCCTGTCTCAGTAGGATATAGTTACAGATCCCCCCTCATTGCTATAGCAGCTTATGTTCTCTGTGCATTAAAAAAATAAAAAATATCTCATGGCCTTGGGGTATGTGCGTCTTCTGCACAGTCCTTGTCAAGATTCTTACATGTTGTTTTTATGCTGCTTTCATAGTTCATTCCAGCAATATGCTTTGTTACAGGTCACCATGACACACCAAATGCCTCTCTTATCCACTCTTGACCATGGATTGCCAAGTCCTTAACACAATCGAAGTCGCTATCTGTCTGATCTTTATTAAGCAACTACAGGATACACTGAGTCGGTGTGGGGGGGAGTGAGGACCTTGTTAACAGGCTCCACTCAACAAGGACGCTGGAGAATGAAAAGAGCAGCGGAACCATTTTGTGACTGTGATGCTAGCAGTCTGCATGCTGTCAAAGCTCACAGTGCTATATCTTACCAGTGATTCTTAAAAGGGAAGAAAAGGTTTTCCTTTGCACTTTGTATCTCCTGATGGTGCTCCAGAAGGTTCTGAAAACCAGGCTGTATTCTACAGAGAGATGCCACAGAAAGAGAGGTTTTTTCAAGGAATCTCCAAGCTAGGCAATTAATGCAATGAGCTATTATGAGTTTGTGGGTACCAGACTCCTCTGAATTCCTGGGTCCAGTAGGCTTGGGGAGCTTAACTGGATGCCAGACTCCTAATCCCTGTGTTCAGGAGATTGCCTGGGAGATGAGCCATTAGGAGAGTAAAGGAAAGGTAAGGAGTCATTAAGAAAGCCATAGAGAGGAGGCTCTGTGCCAGATAGTAAATGGGTGAAGTCCCTCCTCCAGCTATGAGATAGTTAGTAGAATATAAGCCAGAGTTTAGAGTTGGTTGTGATGAGACCTAGAGGGGGGAAAGGTTACATGCTGGTAAAGGCAGCAAACTAGAGAGAGGTTCAGAGCACGGTGGTTGGTTTCCAAGGCTGCAGCTATTTAGGGTGCTGATGTGGTGAGCCCCTTCATCATAGGCTCAGGTTGTATATACGTGTAAATAGACCATATATCATAAAGACACTGCAGTCTCTGCAGTTTCTCCAAAAGGAAACAGGGACCCAGGGTAAGTGTGCCTGGGACCCTTGGAATCCAGTGGCGTAGCGTGGGGGGTGCAGGGGGGGCCGGCCGCACCGGGCGCAACATCTGGGGGTTAGGGTTAGGGGGCGCAAATCCACGGGTTAGGGGGCGCAAATCCACAGGTTAGGGGGTGCAAATTACTTGCCTTGCCCCGGGTGCTGACAACCCACGCTACGCCACTGTTGTAATCTCACACAGCTCAGCGATTGGGGTGGCATGCAACAATAATATCTAGCTACTCGGTGTTTTATGGAACTGTTGTGAAATTTGCCATTGCAAATTTAGTTTCCGTAAAGACTGTACAGATAGCATAAATGTGAGGCATATGTCTCATGGCCAAGATTTAAGCCTCAGGATACAGGGAGGCAACTCAGCCTGTGACAACATGAACCTGGGGGTGCAGTCATGCTTGCCGTGCTCTTTTTACCCGGGAAGATCTGCTGAACACTCCCATTTCTGAATGTGGTGATGATGAGCAAAATTGTCTGTGCCTCTCAGTGTGATGCATTCCAGTTGTACTCTTTCCCCCTGCTCAGCTGAAGGTTGCACTGATGACAATTTCAAAATGAAGTGATCTTTTTATCTGCAACTCCAAAGCTTTTGTCCTCACCTGGTATCTCTCTGTGCAAGAGAAGCGGCTTCAGGTGAGAACTGCTTGCTATTCTGCCTTGTTTTTACAACTTCTTCTATGAACCCTGGGTTAGAAATGTTCATTTGAGACATTCTTCCAATTCCTCCTCCCATTGAGTTCTATGAAGGAAGACAGAAAACAATCCACTGCTTCAAATGTGGAGATGCAAGCAGAACATAATGATTTTAATGCCTTATAAGAGCAACAATTTGAGGGGGGGGATATATTGAGAAGAAAATGGTAATAGGACTTCACTGTGCTGTGTTGTCTGTTGCATTAACCCATGACCCTATGCTGGTGTATAAAAAGTGCAATACACAATGAAACAATTCTTGCATTTGACTCTACCCCTTAGTTGCCTGTGCAGCTGTGGTTAGGAGTTTTGTTTTTTTAATATGAGGGAGTTATACCTCAAGGTAACTTCAGTAAGAAGACTCTAATCGTTATTGAAAGAAGGACCATAGATGAGTGGTAGCAGAGTACATGCTGTGCATGCAAAAGGTCATAGGTTCAATCCCTACTTACTGTGTCTGTTCTGCATGGCTATATCTTCTGCCCGAACCCAGAGAAACCCACTGCCGTCAATGGTCTGACCTGGGATAATGCAGATTCATAAGTTTGCTACCAAATTTCTTTTTTTAAAAAAATATTTTAATCAAGATATTGGCTTAATTTAAGCAAAGACTCAGCTCTTAAACTGTTTCTGTTTCAGTATTCAGCTTTTCCCCCTACCCCAAATTGGTATAATAAAATAGTTTTTGATGATATCCATAATAATAATAATAATAATAATAATAATAATAATAATAATAATAATAATTTTTTATTTATACCCCGTCCATCTGGCTGGGTTTCCCCAGCCTCTCTGGGCTGCTGCCAACAGAATATTAAAATACAGTGGTACCTTGGGTTACATACGCTTCAGGTTACATACGCTTCAGGTTAAGAACAGACCTCCAGAACGAATTAAGTACTTAACCTGAGGTACCACTGTTCCGGAGGTCCGTTCTTAACTTGAAACTGTTCTTAACCTGAAGCACCACTTTAGCTAATGGGGCCTCCTGCTGCTGCCGCACCCCCGCCGTGCAATTTCTGTGCTCATCCTGAAGCAAAGTTCTTAAACCGAGGTACTATTTCTGGGTTAGCGGAGTCTGTAACCTGAAGCGTATGTAACCTGAAGCATCTGTAACCTGAGGTACCACTGTACAACAATCTATTAAACACTAAAAGCTTCCCTAAATGCAGTTCCTTCACGGAAAAACTCCAACCAGCTCTTTTGTACTAATGGTGGTGGTTCAAGGGCATTCAGACCATAAGGCAAGCCTGATCCTTGGCACCTTTCAATGTTGTGGGGTGTAACATCACTGTAGCCATCAAGTACAACATTTCCTGTTTGCCCAGAGTGGTCACACAGGGGGATGTTACTCCAGCCAGGAGGACTTCCTGTGGCACCTGTTCTGGAGCATCCTTCCCCTGCGTGTGACCAGGTAGATGGGCGTGACCCTGGGAGACTCCATAAAGGGCCATCTTCCTCTTGATGCCTTGAACTCCTGCTGCTCTTGATGCCGTGTGTTGGCTCTCAGCCAGCAGCACATGGGCTCATTCCCCACATGGGATGAACCCACAGTTTCTTCTGTAACTACAAGCTAAAGCCTTCCTTCAGGGAACCCACTGTGAACTGCATGTGAGCAAACTTCTCATTACTTTTAATAGAAGACTGTTGTGTCTTTATTCTTTTAAGAGGGAATTAAAGGGGAATTTACCAGGAACAATCCAATCTGCTCAAGCCAGACTGGATTGGTTAATTCAATAGATTCAAACGAATCTACCAACGAGTTTTCTGCAATATACTGGTACTCTGCTACCGGCTCACTAGCGTGAGTGAAGAAGGATAATATTGAATCAATATATCCTCTCCTACTATCCACAACATTCCCACAAATGTAGACACTGGAGCCACTTCAGACATTCAGTGGGAGGAGGGTGTTGAGTACCTTGAGTTACAAACACCTCAGGTTACAAACTCCGCTAACCTGGAAGAGTTACCTTGAGTTGAGAAGTTTGCCCCGGGATGAGAACAGAAATCGTGAGCTGACGGTGCAGCTGCAGCAAGAGGCCCAATTAGCAAAAGTGCGCCTCAGGTTAAGAACGGTTTCGGGTTAAGAGCGGACCTCCAGAATGAATTAAATTTGTAACTAGAGGTACCACTGTACTCATGGAATAAAACCACTTCAACATATACATAGAGCATAGCTGTCAACGTTTCCCTTTTTTTAAGGGAAATTCCCTTATTCCGAATAGGATTCCTCTCAAGAAAAAGGAAAAGTTGACAGCTATGACGTAGAGATTGTGCGGGTTGTAGGTGGAAACCCAACAGCAAAGCTCTCCCACCATATAGAAAGCTTCTACATCAGAAAATTGGTCCCCCAAGAATTCCTGCAGAAATCATAGGAATTTAGAATGCTGGTTGTTAATAACTACAATGCAAACCTGTGATTTGAAATGTTCTGGCATATGCTCTCTTCTTTTTCTGTTTATCCCTCTTCTCGCTAGCACAAAAGGACAGCCTGCTGAGCCTCTCTATACTAAATGCCCAAATGGATTTGGACAACTGGGCAACCCTTTCTATATGTCTCCTCTCTAAATACTTCTTGGAAACAGGTGCTATTTCTGGACTGAACTCTGCCCTTCCATCTCTCTGCCTCTAACCTTTCGATCGTGGCTACTAGCTGGCTAACAATGCTGGGTTTTGAAGAACTGCATGGAAGTGTTTTCATCTGTGTTGTGGGGCAGGTCTATTCTCGTCTATGTAGTACAATTTCATAAAGAGTACAGAGATGTCTATTTTTGACAGTGTTGACACAGTGAATTCTATAAATAATTGCTACTGTGACAGTTTTTATCACACCACCTTCAGTTTTCTTCCAAACGCGTCATACAGGAATTGGCTCTGAAAATGCAGCTAATGGAAAGCCTGACTCTAGGTGCATCCGTACATTACAAATTTTGAAAGCGATCCTACAGATATTTCTGATGTCGGCGAGGGTCCAAGGAATCTAAAGCTGTGTACTGGCAGTCCCCCTTCAATTTTTATTTTTTGGTATCTGTTGAGAATTTCCTTCTGATTGCTCCCAATGGGAGGGAAATTGACTAGGCACTGATAAAGGTAAAGGGACCCCTGACCATTTGGTCCAGTCGTGGCTGACTCTGGGGTTGCGGCGCTCATCTCGCTTTATTGGCCGAGGGAGCCGGCGTACAGCTTCCGGGTCATGTGGCCAGCATGACTAAGCTGCTTCTGGTGAACCAGAGCAGCACAAGGAAACGCCGTTTACCTTCCCACTGGAGCGGTGCCTATTTATTTACTTGCACTTTGACGTGCTTTCGAACTGCTAGGTTGGCAGGAGCAGGGACCGAGCAACGGGAGCTCACCCCGTCGCGGGGATTCAAACTGCCAACCTTCTGATCAGCAAGTCCTAGGCTCTGTGGTTTAAACCACAGCTCCACCCACGTCCCTGGGCACTGATAGTTCCCTTCAATTTTTATTTTTTTGGTATCTTCTTTCTGATTGCTTCCAATGGGAGGAAAATTCACTGCGTCATCTTCTGGGCTGGTTCAGTTTTCTTCATCAGTGTGCTTGTCTCCAACCTTGGAACAGGGAGGTTCCCTCTGATCTATGGTCTCCAGCACACTATCCCAGAGACCATAGGATTGCAGGGCCCAACTATTTTGAAGCCTAACTTAGGGTTGCCATATCTTGAAGACCAAAAAAGAGGACAGCCCAAGCCACTGTCAGCCCGAGACAGGGAAAGAGGCGTGTGGGTGCCACAGCTGTGCCCCCCACCTCTTTCCCTGACTCGGGCTGGCAGCGACTGCGGCATACAGAGCAGTCCGAGCCTGAGCCCCCCCCCCCCGCCCAAATCCAACATTTCCTTTAAAATGTAAAAATCTGCCCGGATGGACATGTTGGCTTCCCAAAAGAGGACATGTCCTGGTTTCCCTGGATGTATGGCAATCCTACCTAACTCCCATGTAACCTCACAGTAATCTTAGTAATTTCGCTGTTTGAGGGGGGTCAGGCCTTTTAAACTAAGAAAATAAATCAAAGCACCCTCTCACAAAATTACAATTCCCAGTGTTTTCTATGGGAAGGCATGAGGGTCAAATTTGATTTTTGCCATTAATTGCAGAACCTTAATGAACTTTAGCTGCATGACTAAGATTTCCTCATTCCAGGAGAAATTTTAACGTAGTGTTCGGTAGTTTACGATGATTTTTCTAATTATTATTCTATTGTCCCGTTTTATGTGGGTTGCTTTTATGTACACTGCTTTGAAATGTGAATAATTAAGTGGTATATAAATACCTTAAATGAAATAAATATTTTTTTAAAATACTTAAATAATCAGTAATTGGGCCTGTTGGCCCCCCTTTATCAGCAATGCATTGTAGGGAGTAATACTGCCCATTGCACTCTCAGTCATGATCCCCCTCCTCCAAAAAAAGCAATTTTAAAAGGGAGTGGAGAAACACCAGACATAAAAGCAAATTATTTGGAAACAGAAAGGTTAGAGTTGATTCCTAGAGAGAAGAAACAGACCACAGAGCAGAAAAACTCTACAGCATAATCTAGAAAATGGCTATCAATCTAATTCCCAGGAGAGCAGCGCAACAGGCCATCTATACCTGGGGAAATTTTGCAGCTATTTCACTGATTTAAAACATGTTGAGGTTGTTAAACACAATAATTTAATGTAAGTATGGTTCCCCTTTTTTACATCTGTTTTTAAAAAATGGAACAGAGGTCTTTAAACCACCAGGGGCTCAAAAATCAATTTATTTTGTGCACGTTTGACGCCTGTTTCATACTGTAAGTGTAAATGTAAACCTGAAATCACCTGCTCTGTAACTATGTTTAAGCTTGGCTCACTTTGTATATGAGTGTCTTTTAAATGTGGCTTATTTCTATATATCAGAGAGGAAAATACCTCCATCTGGCTGCTTCAGAGGTCCTTCTCCAAAACTATTAGAACCGAGTGTTTGGGTGGGTGAGTTGAGGGAATCCATTTGTTCCCACTGACACAGAGGGATTCAGAGTAGATTTTCAAAGGAGACTGTAAAGAGAAAAATAACCTATGTCTTGGCCATTCCTTTGCTTTCACCTGTGAAACATTTCACGGAACCATGCGCTAATTCGTAACCATTAGCTTTAATGAAAACAGAGTCTGTCTGAAAACTTTTCATGCGTCAAAGACATCATCTACAGTCACTGCATATATAAGTGTGATCACACACTGTACAGAGCCAAAGGGGGGAGGGGGTTAGGGTGTGCCTGTTATTACATCCTGTACATCTGGTTTATTCCTTTTCAGCAGCTGCACTGACATGGATGTCATTCTAACATTATTACTTTTCATTTTGGATTTATAAAATATACAGAAAGTGCTCTTCCATGACATCTTTCCTAACACTTGTCCCCAAACTTTTGCTTAGAAGTTCTGACTTCCCAACAAGCAAGGAAACTAAAATGCCTTGCTACAAATCAGCTCCACTTCCCAGTGGGGAGGAGTTGCGGTGGACTACGCTGCCACCCACTCCCCACCGGGGACAGGGGACTTTGTCCCCCGTTGCCTGGGGGATCCCGGCCACGTCAGAGCCCGGCCAGCTAATCCGCTGGCTGGGACAGCGTGGCTGGGACAGTTTAAACGGAGGAGCGAGCCAGAGGACTTCCTCTTTGGCTCGCTTCCTCAATCACCTGCCCTCCCTCCCTATTTTGCAGGTTAGGCACTGGCCTCGCTATGGACTTCGGTTGGTCGCCTTGGTTGTCCGAGGGGCCAACTTTGCAAATTGGCACTGGCCACTTGATTTTTGACTATCTTGTAGCAATCATCACAACTTTGTTAGGGTTGTGCTTAGGCATTGTTTGGCCTTGCGTGGGGAGGAGAGGTGTGGCCATCACCTGCCCCTCCATGCTTAAGGGTATTCCGTTAAAGGAATCCGGGGGTGTTGATCTTGTCCGAAGCCCGGTTGGGGGCTAGGGCCTTGACACGACCCCGATGGGAACACCAGGGGGAGCTTGAGTTGGTTCGCATCGACAGGGCTCCCCCTACCGGTGGTTTACCCTTACCGGACTTCCTGCAACAGGGCCAGGAGTCAGATATAGTTGGGTCCAATCAATGCCTAAGCCAATAGCGCTCACATTCTGTACTTCAATAAAGTTGTGGACAAAATTTTCCCAATAACATAAACCTAATATCTGTGTCCTTGTGTGAGTTATTTCCAACGGGGGGGTGGGGTGGCGGCTGCGGGGTCTCGACACGCAACGCGTAGGTACCGATTATGATTCTTTCTGTCTGATTTGGATACGGTTCCACTTTTATTAAAAAAAAACAACAAACATATGAATATGTGTTAATTATGAAGCTTTTCTATAATCCGTGGAGAGGAAAGAAAAACAAAATGTCCCAGATGCACAACTTGACATTCATAGGTTGGTCATATGAGGGGTGGGTGGGGCTTTAAGGGTTCAGACCCTAGGAGTTGGTGCCCCTGTCTCAGAATGTCATTTTCTTTGGACCTATGCCAGTGTAAATTCCACCAGCTGAGTCTTGACTGAACCAGCATAGTCCCAGCTAAGTTGGACTGAGGAACTTACAGCAGTGATTCCCTGACTAACCCAGCATAAGGGGGGTTATGTTGGTGGAGCCCTGAGTCATCTTGGACAATCCATGATCCATCTATTCCAAACTCTCCCAGAGGATCTTGGTTTTGGATTACACTCCTAATCTGGGAACTGCTATTTGAGCATAGGTATTTTATCCAAAAATGCTACATTTTGTCCATTAGCCACCACCGCACAATTGAGTAAGGCGGTTGTCTGATTGGCCTTTTGATTTAACCATAGGAAACTTTCCCTACCCATTGCTTGTTATATAAAACCAAATCCTGGCTGGAAAGCTTAAATCTACTATATCCTTTCTGGTTTTAATCAAGTTTCTATTAGCAGGCATTTAGATATTATTGAGATAATAAACCTAACCGAATGTTGATGCTACATTTTTCCTTTGCTGTCTACAGTGCAGATGGTTAAATACCCTAAATGTATTCAAAAGACAGGAGTCTTTCTCCTCCATAAACAAAGAGGATTTAAAAAATCCATTGAACTTTGCAGTTTATATAATGCACTGCTGCTATCACAATATACATGAAGGGATTCTCACAATCACAATTTCCAACATTTGGCAGCTTTTGTGGGAAATTTCAAAGGCGCTCAGCACAAGGAGCAGGAGAAGAAGAAGGAGAATTAAGTCCAGCAAGGACCCCGGCTTTTTAAAATCTGCAGCATGTTGAGCCTGCTGGTTAATCAAATTCTTGCTTGGCTGCTTTTGGAACTGCAAAATAAAATCTTGATATTTGCACTTCTAATGCAATTTTGAATGCTTTCTGAAAATGCCTTGAGATGCAGGCTTTCTAGTTTCCTGTGAAGAGAGATTCATTGTTAATCCACTGGAGAACTACAGCTACCAGGATTCTTTGGGGGAAGCCCATTAAAAGTATAGTGTGAATGTAGTCCAGAATTGGCAAGGGAGTTGCCCTGACATGCCCAGCTTGCACATCCATGAAGTTGGCCCAAAGCAAGTGAGCTGGTGATGTCACTGGGTAGTATGAGATTTCCTGAGACTTGTCCAGGAAGTTTCTCCACACAGCACAGCCATCCCTCCAGACCATATCAAGCAGGCTGGTGATGCTGCCACGAAGCACAACTACTGAAGGTCATTTTAAAGGCCTTCAGGATAGCAGGCTGGGAGCTGTGAAGAAGATGCAACCAGGGTTAACTCAGGTAAGCTTGGATGTGACATAGCAAGCCATGGTTAGTCCAATCATCTGCAAGGTACCTCCTCTTTAACCAAGGTTCATAAATCAGAGGTAGTGTTAACAATGGGGGTGAGACCTGTGTACCTTTGTCAAAAGTACTTGTGGGCAGATCCCAACGTAATGAAAACACAGAGACAAAAACAGACGCACTCAAGATCTAATAGACATTCAAACACTCCCATCCAAACAAGAATTATGAATACAGATGCTTCAAGGTGTGCATGAAGGAAGTTCTCAGTCTGGTACGTTGGGGGGCTGCTTATACATCACCAACAAAAAAGGGGGTGCTAATTTGCATATATATACAGTAGATGCAAATTTAGAAAGAACCACCATAATACAATAGCAGGGAAGACTGTGACCGAAGGACCACATTGAGGTGTCTGCATGCTGACCACTGATGGTCAGTTTCCAGGATACTGATGCTCTCCCTTCTTATGGATTTGGACTGCATAGCCCTTAAAATAAAGGACTTTTTACAACAGAGGATTCTTCTCTATGAAGAATACATGGATACTATTGCCATGTCTGGTACATTGTTGTGTGCCCAGCATGATACTGGTACATCCAGGGGTGGGGTGGGGAGGCTGTTGAACCTTGAGGGACCCCACTGCAGCCTACTCTTCACAGCCGTGGCCTGGATCCTTACTTCACAACTTAATAATTTGCCAGGCTTAATATCTACCATGCCTAGCTATGCATTACATCTTTAATGGTTTACCTTTATAGCCCAATTTGTGTCAAAGAAAATGCAGCACAAAGAGTTTAAACTTTGAAAGGGAAAAAAATGACAAAACTGAGCCATAGTCTTCGCATTTGCTCTGTAACAAATATCAGCTGTTAGCATGGATGAGCTGCCGAGCACACAGCCTAAGCTGTCAAGCCCAAGCGCTTCAGTTTAGACACTCATCTCTTCACGAAGGTCCTTTCCTTTCCCACAGAGAATTTATTTTAAAATTAAGTTAGCGAGCGTCATATGGTTCCAATTATTTCCTGAGACGACTGGAACTGAATGAATGTGACATGCGACTTTGGAGGGGGAAAGAGAGAGAGAGGCTGGTAGCGCCCACATTCTCGTTCCCATTAGGGCTGACATTAGTTATGTTGTGCTGCCTACGAACATTAGTTGTTCACGTCAGAGTCCAAAACAAGTCCAGACATTTCCAGACTGCTATAAGTAGTTTACTCAGGTAGAGCCGGAACAATATACCTCATGCAAGAATTATTGCTTTTAAGGTTCAGGCTTGTCCATTATTTGATGGTACCTGCTGCAATTTCATCCAATCATAGGTAGATTTATTTGTGTTTATGACAAATGGGCAGCAGCTTCATGCCAAATGCCTCATCTAAACCAGTGCCATGGGTAATCTGAACAGAATTTGTGTTTGCTGTCATATGGGAACGGAAGCGAGGGATCTCACAAATAGCAGAAAAACCGAAAAGCGTGATTTAAAGACGCCAGTATCCTGATGAGATGAATCATAGAATCATAGAATGGTAGAATTGGAAGGGACCACAGGGATCATCTAGTCCAACCCTCAGCAATGCAGGAATCTTTTGCCTACAGTGAGGCTTGAACCCACGGCCCTGAAATTAAGAGTCTCATGCCCTACCAGCTGCACTCCAAGATTCTAAGAATATTTATGGTTTCCTTTGAAAAGCAGAGAAGGCTGGTTTCAATATGTGTGCCTTTTTTAAAAAAACAACAACCCTCAATTATTCCTCCACTGTGACTTTGAAATATTCGTTAGTATTCCAAAACCTAAACTTTTTGCCAGTGTGGAAAGAAAGAGAGCTCTGCTACAGTAGAAAGCCTGTTGTGAGCTATTCAAAGGGGCTGATCAGCAGTGGGTGTAATCAGACATAGCTCTGCTGGAAAGGTCAATTGAGTCTTTTGGCTTCTCAGAGTACAGAAAATGCTCAATGTTGTGGGACTTTCTTAATGGCAGATGTTTAGAGCCCTTGCGCTCCTGACGCTGGGCTAATTTCACAGAACTAAGTGGAACGAACACTCGCTGCTGTCCCTCCAAATTGCTCCCTCTACTTTTTCCTGCTTAGCATGTAGTTAAGACCAGTGCATGAGGTGAACAACAAAAGAGGTCAACAAAAGAGGTTTAAAGACTGACTCAAGGCAAATTTTTAAAAATGTAGTGAAGCACCAACCACTGGGAAACACTTGCCTGTGAGCGCTCCAATTGGAGAATAACCTTTACCAAAGGTGTCATGGGCTTTGAAGACACTCGAATTCAGGATGCAAGGGGGAAATGTGCTAAGAGGAAGGCACGCTTGGCAAATCCGCACCGTGATCAACTCCCGCCCGGAAACCAATGTCCCCACTGTGGAAGGACGTGTGGATCCAGAACTGGCCTCCACAGTCACTTACGGACTCATTGTTAAAACCGTGTTTATGAAAGACAGTCTTCCTTGGCTATGATTGATCGCCAAAGAAGAAGACAGAAGAAGAAGAGGTGAAACAATCGTGCTGCGTTTGTGTGTTTCTTTATCATCGGCGCCAACAGAAAATGTTGTGATGCACATTCTAAAAGTTCACAAAGAATTCCTGTAATTTAAATAGAAACACACTACATCTCACTCTAGTGGGGAAGATGGTGACTGGGTGACCTGTGTGCTTGCATAGGTTACTGCCCAGGTGCTAACTGCTGCTGGGCAATTTCAAGGCTCTTCTCCTACCCTATGGTTCTGAGATGGCTCAGTTGGTAGAGCATGAGACACTTAATCTCAGGCGACTATGGGGTTGCGGCGCTCATCTCCCTTTTAGGCGAAGGAAGCCAGCATTTGTCCACAGACAGCTTTCCGGGTCATGTGGCCAGCATGACTATACTGCTTCTGACACAACAGAAAACCGTGACGGAAACCAGAGCGCATGGAAACAGCGTTTACCTTCCCATTGCAGCTGTACCTATTTATCTATTTGCACTGGTGTGCTTTTGAACTGCCAGGTTGGCAGGAGCTGGGACAGAGCAACAGGAGCTCATCCCGTCATGGGGATTCGAACCGCCGACCTTCTGATCGACAAGCCCAAGAGGACCAGTGGTTTAGACAACAGCACCACCCACTGGATCAGTCAGCCCTTAAAATAGCAGACTGTAAAGTAAGACGCATGGCCCCCTGCACCCTGCTCTTCACAGCTGCAGCCTGGATCCTTGCTTCACGTCTTAATAATTTGGCAGGTTTCAGAGCGACAACGTCAAGTGCGCATTATTATTTTACAGTTCACATTGACAGCACAACTAGGGGCTGCACCCCAGCTCGCTCGCCTTGCCAACTTGCTCCCTTGCCTTGCAGGTTCCCGAAGTGCCAATTGCCTGAGAAATAAGTCCGGGTTTTAAAACGTAGGGTTTCTGCGGGAGGCAGCTGCGGGAGAGCCCTGCCCTGCCTCAGTGCTACCAAAGTGTTTTCTCCCTCACTACTCATGGCAGAAACAAGGCAGCTGTGGGATGTGGGAAGGAAGGGAAGCAGGCCCATGTGGAGGGGGGCAGCCGGGTACATTTGCCCTGGACTTAGCCAGCCAGGAACCGACTGCTTTTTTGTTTGAGTTTATAACTTTATTCCAACAAGATTCCCACCCCAGGCCTCAGAAAAATTCTGCGCAGGCCTGAAGGGAAGAAATGGCTTTGTCCTAGTCCCCTCTACCTGTGCTGGCAAGGGGAATGCGGGAAAGCTTGCAAAGTCTGCCCCACATTGCTGTTTTCCACCTTGGACATCAAAGGTTGAAAAGATCAGCACAGGGCAGCTTAGATGCTGAGATGCGGCTGCAGATCCTGAGGCCACCGTACCACTGCTTCTGGGTACCTTCCTCATTCCCGTTCCACTTCATGCCACCATTGTTGCAGATCCTGAGGGAGGCTGGTGACTTCTGGACACCTTCCTCCTTCCTGCACCACTCCTGCAACTCTCCATGCTAATCTGACAGCAGCTGCAGAGGAAGAAGGCAGTGACTAGCAGTAACAGCTGCCCCCTGCAGCTCACCTGGGCAGCCCCTTCACTGGCTCCCATCCCTCTGTAGCCTGCGGTGGCATCTGTTGGCGACCACGCAAACTACCACCAGGTTTACGCAGAAATTTAAGGAAGTCTCTTCTGTAATATTTAGCTGGTGATTGCCAGCTTTAAATCTCTACATGGTTTTTGCTTTATAGTTGTTGGAAACCGCTTTGTTTTTTTAAAAAAGGAAATTGCGGTGTACATACAGGCATACCTCATGTTGCCTCCGCTTCAGGTTGCGTTTTTTTGGGTTGCGGACTGCCGAAACCCGGAGGTACCATAATGGGTTACTTCCGGGTTTCGGCAGTCGCACATGCGCAGAAGCGTTGAATCGCAACCCCTGTGTGCAGACGTGGGTTGCGATCGCTGCGGGTTGCGAACGTGCATCCCGCACGGATTGCGTTCACCACCCAAGCGTCCACTGTATAAGAAGAAGAAAATAGATGACACATTTTTCTGGACAAGCTTATATGCTCTGAGACTTTATCACCAGTATGGCTCCCCACCAAACGCTGACGAAGATAGAGAGCCGTGACATCAGCATGAGAAATAATGTTCATGATATGCTGGTTTTCTTTTCTTTTCTTTTTTCCATTGCTTTATGCCATTTGGCTAAATCTCTGGAGCATATGCCCTGATGTTCCCACAGAGGCATGACCAGAGAACAGACCTTGAACAGATTGTTGCTTACCAATGTATGTATCTATAGCCATTTTTTATCATTACTTTCCATGCCAATTATCACATCAGTAGATATATCTTAACCAGAGTCCCTCCAACCATTGATATTTATCTTCTTGTTTCCTTCTCCTGAACATTGTAGCATAACAATAATTTCTTGCTATTACAGTTTGATTTTGTTATGCTTTCATTATACTTCTTTGTTGACGTCATTATGATCAGTTCATCCTCCATACTCCCCAGTCCTCACCAACGACAGGCAGGTGTTTGCACATCAGGCAGGGTATGGGTGGTGCTCTTCACCTTCCGCACTTGCCGCGGGAGCCAGGCAGGGCGGGTGCAACGGTGATCTTGGGGGGGGGGGGACACCTTGTTTGCACCCTCCAGATTGTGCGCTGGGGGCATTGGTTGTCCTGGCACACACACACCCATGCTATGCCACTGGTTGGACTGCAACTCCCATCATCCCTGATCATTGTCTATGCTGGCTGGGGGTGATGGGAGCTGCAGTCTAGCATCACCCGGAAGGCTTCGTACAAGTTCCCCACCTCTGCTGTTGGGGAAAAAGCGCAACATTGCAGTTGGGGAGGGAGCTGCAGTGAGGGCGAAGCCTGCCCCCCTTCCCAGAACTGGGCAGCTTGACTTCATGGATAAGGAGCAAGTGGGGGCCTCTCTGCAAAGAACATTCAGAGCTGCACCAGAACACCCAGAGCTGCTTGCAATGCACAAGGTCTCTCTCCTCAATGCAACTCTGTCCTGATTCTATACGAGAAAAGCAATTTTCCTTTGGAAAAAAGCATTTTTCTCATTGAAATTTGAAAAGTCCCTTAAAGATGCAACTTAGATTTTTCTATCGCACGAGTTCAGTAACCATGGGCAAAGCAAGAAAATTCTTCTTTTCATGTATTTTCTTTTTTAAAACAAAACTACCCCACCTTTTAGGGCAAGCCCAGACAACTCTTCTGACTTTTAAACATACCTTCTCAGTCACTGATTTACAAGGCGGCCTTGGGCAAAGCATTATTCCTCATCTTGTTATCTCCCTCTGTAAAACGGGGAGTGTAATGGACCTGTCCGTTGCGAGGGAAATGGAAGAACATTATACATGCAATACTGCTTCTTCTCAGGCCTCTGAATCATGAAGCTGCTGCACATTTTCTGAGTTGCTGTGAAGTCTAGACTTGACAAGAATCCCAGACATTCTAGAGTTTTAAAGGCTTTAATAGACAAATCAAAGGAGCTCAACAACCCCTTTTCTTCTGAAGCTTTGGAAGCTGTTGTTTGTCTCTGACCTTTTGGTGTCCCCTCAGTTAAAGACATAATGGAAATAACTCTTTCCATTTTAGCATCTTCCCTCTAACAAAGTATAAAACCTCAATCTAGTGAAGTTCCTCAGGCAGCTGCTTTCTTTTATGGTTTCCATGGAAAACATCTGTGACTCACGCTCATGGGGAAGGGAGCATATCACCTCCCCAAATGCACACATACAAAGAGCCCTGAAAAATGGATATTCCCCTCATGTTTTTTATATGTTAATTTGAGTGTGGTGTTATGGATTCCAAAGAAGCCTGCAGAACTGGTGATATTAGATATATGCACAGCTCTAAGTCTTATACGTAAACAAATAGGGAGGAATGTGTATGGACTGGTCTGTCATTGGTGTGAACAGAGATAAGCTGATCTGTGATGCTGATATTTAAAAGGGCCTTTCCCAAGAGATCCTAGCTAGTTTCCTTCCACATACTTTCAGGGTTTCTAAATGGAAGACATGCCATGTGATATGTCAGAGTAAAGAGCTATTTTTGTTCTTAGCGTGAATTCTTCAAACATGCTTACATAGTGGGGTGCCTCACTCAAAGAGTGCAGAAATCACTCTTTGAAATTTGAAATTCAGATTAGATTAATGTGTGCCTGGGACACATTAGCTCTCCTAACCTAGCTATCCCCTCTTCACACAAGAGATAACAAGAACATCAGTCTAATGTAGGGTAGCCATATTTCAAAAAGTAAAAACCAGGACAACACAAAGTTGTTGAGCCTAGTCTCCCAAAACATGCAGAGAAATGAACTTTTTTCTCCACTAGGAGAAAGTTGCTGTGGTCTAGAACACAAATACAAAATATAAATATGCAGCTTATATTAAAAGCCATACCCTGATGGTGATTTGGCTCCCTGATTGGTTACTTGCTTACTTTGATGTTCCCTGAATCCAGCTCTTTATTCCTGCCATTGATTCAAGATGGTGTTTTACCTCTTGTAGTTTCTTAAGACAAGGCCTACAGTCGCTCATCAAATATGTTAAATGAACCATCTTAGGGTTGCCATATTTCAAAAAGTAAAAACCAGGACACCCTAAAAGTTGTTGAACCAAAAAGATCCAGGACAAAGCGCCATCCTAATTCTTTATTGGTGAAAAATTATAAGTGATCCAAAACCTGCTTGATCCCCCTTTGGCAATGTTTGGCAAATATTTGAGAATAACATTTCAAGCATCTGCTGAAATGGACTCTAGCCCATGAAAGTTAATGCTATCATACATTGGATAGTATTGTAATATTAATGCAAATGATTGGCACTTAAGAGAACTGAATATGTACAATGTGTTCTGGTCCTGATCTGTGAAGATTACCTAGAAGTTATATAAGTCATATGGACCTCTATGACTGAACACATGTGAAACTGACATAGAACAGAAGTAGCCAGGTGCAAACACTGTATTACCAAGAGCAATGGCAAATACATGTAATTGTAATCGTATTTTTAAGCCTTAAAATTATATAGACAAGTAAAGAAGAACTGTTAGCTCACACTGTGTCTACAAATTGCAAGCTACTGATTGTGAAGGACATCTAATTCTGGAGCAGATTAATTGACTGCAGCGGAATTACCCTACAATAAATGACGAGTGTTTGAAGCAATTTCTACCAAATGAGGCATCTTAACTATCCCCCTCCTCTCTATAAACATGAACGCATAAATGAAAGCCAGTAAACATGGTGAGAGACAAGCAGGGGAAAAGAAGACATTGGGTTTCACATCTGTGAAGGCATTTGAATGAAGAGTGCCCTGCAAGGGTGCCTACAAACACCAAACACTTGTCCATGCTCATTGCAGGAAACTGATGCAAAGCCCCCTTGATTTTATTTTAGTGCATCAAAAAGCTGGTTGAGATGGAAAACTGGCCTCACTTTTATGCAGGTGTGTTGAGGAAAAGGTCAGGTGGTTTTCGTGGAGTTCAATGGCTCTCATGTGGGCATTAGATGCTAGCTTTAAATCCAGTTTGCATGAAAACTTGTGAAATGCTTCTTGTGCATGTGACAGGTGAGTTATACCGATCTAGACATGTGTATATTGTGGAATCTAGACAGATTTATGAACAGCAAGCTTAGGAATCCTTCTACTGTAATGGTATTGTGATGATTTTGAACTGTACGATAAATGCAATGCTGCTAGCCATTTTATTTACTCTTTTATAGGCCTGATGTCAATGATCTCATTCATCCTTACATTTATTAGATGCCATGTTCTGTAATTACTTAAACAACATAAACGGATCATGAAGCAAGGTAGGCAAAGACAGTTACCTACACTGCAATAAATAAATTCCGTATGGATAACTTCTCATAGATGTCAGATTTTATTTTGGGAGGCACCAGCTGGGGAACCCTCAAGGGAACCCGCGGGGGAAGAAGGCTCAGAGCCAGTTGGGACAACAATGAGTGGTCAGAGGGAGAAGAGGGAGCAGACTGGGAGAGAGATGTGTCGGGAGGTGAAGAGGTGACAGGGTGTACAAGGAAGAGGCTGGGGCAGACAGCAGTTCAGAAACAGAGGCAGAAGCAGAGTTGGGGTCAAGAGGCAGAGTGGAGGCAGGCTGCTGAAGGAGCCAGAGAAGGAGCTTCCCTCCCACCTAGTCCCCAAAACACGCAGAGAAATGAAGAGGGTGGAGGAAAGAGAGACAAGACGAAGGAGCCTTAGGCTGCTGGGGAAGGAGCCAGGAGGAGCCTTAGAGAGTGGTGGGAAGAACTTCGGTCCTCACAACTGTCTCACTGGGGCAAGACCTACTTGTTAAGTTGTGGGTGGACATATCAGACGACACAGCGATTCTTCAAACAGCTCTTGTTTATTCACAGGCCAGAACAGAACTGAACTGAAGGGTTCAGCCAACCTGCTTATATAGAGCTCAACTACAACGCAACAGTAACAACTTTCTGTAACTATCCAATCACTGAACATCACTTTCAATTCCTTATTTGCATATGTGGACCTGAGTGAAAACTATCTACAGTATCCCCCTGCTGGTCCAGGGTGAGAACTTCAGTACATAACACTACTGAGAAGAGTTGCTGTGATCACAAGGTCTGCACTGAGCGGGCTATGCCCAAATCTTTTCTAAACAAATTAATATATGGTTTCTTCCCTAGCTGCAGAATGTTTCTTCTTAGTCTTCCAACGAATGCTCATCTGTAGCTATTTCTACTTTCCCCCCCAATGCTAAGATCACTCAAAGAATCATGCTTAAGATGAGAAAATGAACATGGCAGGTAAAGTGAAGAAGCCCCATGCTGGGCTGCTGAAATATTTAGCATTTCAGAGCGTTCTTATTGATTGTACTGCAGTTGTAATGGGAGTCCTGTTCTGTTGAAGGCAGCAGCTATTCTTGTGATAAGTGTTCAGAGGAAGTATAGAATGCCCACAGAAACTATTTTAACACATAAAAGGTAGAAAAAGAACTCAACATTTCTCCAATAAGCAATCATCAGGTTTGATAGTGTTTTATCTCCTACTTTGCTATGATTCAGATGCAGTTTTCAAACTGTTTACAGGTCTCTAGTCTATGCTTGCATAGACTTGCTTTGCCATCATTCTTTGAAAGGTGGTACTGCTTTAGCATATTAAATATGTTGATTTCCCTCAGTTTCTTGCATCTTCTTAGAACAGGTCCTCCCCCCCTCTGGAATAGAAGCATTTCTGCATCAGCAAACAATAAGATCTGAAGTGCTCCCTGAAGATTAATGCAATAGTCTAGAACTTCCTCCTTTAACATTTATGCATCTTTGCTGAGTCAAATACAGTAACAACAAATATTCTGGTAAACAAGGGTAGTTTCAGGAAATGTGGCGTACAAGTCAGCAGTATTCTTATAGCCTTGTATTTGTGACAGATCCCTACTATGGTCCTTGTCCATATCCCAGAGTACCCTGAATGATTACAAATAAATTCATCCCAAATTATATAATGAACCAAAAAGAGGAGGGAGAATTAGTTAAGATTTGACTGTAGGATTATGTATATTACATAAGATTAAACACCTTATAATAATGCCTTTTAGTCTCAATTCTAGCTGTGACAAAGAGTCCCCTATAAAGTGGTACCTCATGTTACAGACGCTTCAGGTTACAGACGCTTCAGGTTACAGACTCCGCTAACCCAGAAATATTACCTCGGGTTAAGAACTTTGCTTCAGGATAAGAACAGAAATCGCACCACCGCAGTGCGGCAGGCCCCATTAGCTAAAGTGGTACCTCAGATTAAGAACAGTTTCAGGTTAAGAATGGACCTCCAGAACAAATTAAGTTCTTAACTCGAGGTACCTCGGTTTATGAACTTAATCCGTTCCAGAAGTCCGTTCTTAAACCAAAACCACTCTTAAACTGAGGCACGCTTTCCCTAATGAGGCCTCCCACTGCCAGTGCCCTTCCACCGTTCAGATTCCATTCTTAGACCAAGGTAAAGTTCACAAACCAGGACACTACTTCCAGTTTTGCAGAGTTTGTAAACCGAATAGTTCATAAACGGGGCTGTTCTTAAACCGAGGTACCACTGTATTGGAATTCAACACACAATATATCACTTAAAATGTCATCGGACAAAAAATTTTTTTCCCTTCCAGTAGCACCTTAAAGACCAACTAAGTTAGTTCTTGGTATGAGCTTTCGTGTGCATGCACACTTCTTCAGATACACTTCTTCAGAAGTGTGCATGCACACGAAAGCTCATACCAAGAACTAACTTAGTTGGTCTTTAAGGTGCTACTGGAAGGAAAAAAAAATTTTTGTTTTGACTATGGCAGACCAACACGGCTACCTATCTGTAAATGTCATCGGAAGCATTTATCATAGCGTTCTGCTCATAACAAGATTCTGCCAAGTTGAAAAGTGCAGGAAATGACAAAAGCGTTCGTGTTTTATATACTATACAAAGACGAATATATACAGGTATAGAAATCTAATTTCTACAGGACAGTGAATATCTATGCGGGTAAACCCTAACTTTTCAACTGAAAATATTTGCACCAGTACATTGGGCTGTGATTTCTCCCTCCCTTTCACACACAAACACACACCTGATGAAAGCATAGCATTATGTTCTGTGCACTGTAGTCCATGAAAGCTTATGTCATAATAAATAGGAAGATAATTTATGCCGATGTGATTTCTGCTCCATTTGTTCACTTCTGTGCACAGATGTACATGGGAACAAGAATAGAAAAGGACAGTTCCATGAGGAGAAATATAAATGATCTCAGACAACATTTGTATATTATGCAAAGATGTGACAAGGTCACATGACACCTGGGTCCATCCAGAGTTTTATTTTGTGTGTGTGTGCATGCACCAACACATTGTTGACACATTAATAGTACTTTTGCAGTTTATACTGGATCATGCACATATCACCCCATTTTATCAGTTCTGAGATATTTCCCCCAATGCAGTTCCTGCATTATTGAACCCGCATTTTAACTCAGCCCATTCCATAGTGTGCATTCCCATCATCTCCACTTCCATTTTTGCACTTAAAAAAAATTATGTTCAGCATGTGATTGTTGTGTTAAACCGTTACTTTCTTCCACAAAAACACACAGGAATGCCAGTATTTGGCAACAAAATAAAGTATGTGGGGCTGGCTACATCACAAAGAAGTGGATACATCTTGGTACATTGCTAAGGCACTCTTGTGCTATATAGCACATTAAAATCAGAAATAATTTTTTTAAAAAACTAGAACATTTGTAGTATAAAAAGTTGTGCAGTTTTAGCAGGAAACCACACACCAGTTGCAGCTGAAGAAGTATAATAGTCCCAGAACTCATGCAGGCACAATGGTATTGAAAGTGCAATTGTAACTGTCTTGATAGCATCATGATTGCAGGCCATAATGATTAAAAAGGTTATCCTTGTTCTAGTGATGTGAATCAAAACGTTTTTCTTGATTTTACAAAAGAATGGAACTGAACGAAGTTACAGCTCATAAAAAGAAGAAAGAAATAACTCAGAATACTTATGACCCATGGCAATATTCGAAAGCTGCAAAACGATAAGTCTGGGAACTTGCGCTAAAATTCTGAGGAAAATATATGGCCCTATTCTTTAAGCTGCAACAAGCCAACTAGAGGCCCAACTACACATGACACTAAACTACATGATGCTGGCAAAAGACCTTAGCTCAGTGACAGAGAAAAACATGCTTTAAATGCAGAAGGTTCTAGGTTCAATCCCTGGCATGTTCCAGGAAAGGTTGTGAATGTTCCCTGCCTGAAATTCCAGATAGGTAATGCCAGTCTTTGTAATCCTATACTGAGCAAGGCAGTCCAATGGTCGGACTCCACTTCCTTCATTCCTTATCACATTGGTGCTTTCTGTTTATTTAATATCAAGGGTGGGGGGCTCCTGATTTTAATCAGGACTGAAACATGTAGGGAGGGGCAGTTTAACTCAATGCTGATCAAAATTCTACACACACACACACACACACACACACACACACCTGTCATACCTGTCAACTGCCCCCCCCGCCAACAACAGGACATCTCATTTTTATAGCTGTCAACGTTTCCCTTTTTTTAAGGGAAATTCTCTTATTCTGAATAGGATTCCACACAAGAAAAGGAGAAAGTTGACAGCTATGCTCATTTTTTCTCACAAGAGGACAATGGCCAAAATGGCAGCTGCAATCTCTCGTGATTTTGAGCCTCACTGTTTTGGGGCATGGCACCCAAAAATGTGAAAGTGCTTTTTTAGGATAGCAGTCTTGCACAGTGTCCCTAAAAGCATGGATGTGTGAAGCCGGAAGATGGCGTCCCAGATATGGGCCACATCATGTTGAAAGGTATGCCCTGTGCTGCAATTAACAATACAGTAGAGGGGAAAGTTCCCATTGACACAAGTCCTAAATGACTCAGGCCCTACATATCTGAAATACCACCTCCTTTTATCATATGTGGTGGTCATGTAAGGTAATAAAAGCTCTCAGGGAGATGATATATAATGAACTGAAAAAAAATTGTTTAAAATAACTTTTGTTAAAAACCCCCCCAGAAGTTTTCTTATTAGGAATTGTAGGTACCGACATCCCAATGGAACAGAAAAGACTTTTTATGTATGTGATGACAGCCGCAAGGATGCTACTAGCTCAGAGATGAAAAGAAGAAAGAGTCCCTACCAGAGAGGAATGGCAAACTAAGCTGTTGGATTACACCAAAATGGCAAAACTGATCAGAAAGCTCAGGAACCAAGAAGACAAAAGCTTCAAGAAAGAATGGGGGGAAATATAATTTATTTAGGAGACCACTGTAAGCAGATGAAAACATTAGCAGGATTTTAATCTCACATGTAATGTAACAAATTCTGTGGATAATATGGATAGATAGAAAATATAGATTTGATATAATATGCAGCTGCAAATGCTGACATTAGGACCCATGGAGGGGTGGGGGGAGGTCCTGAGATTCAGAGAAATCTCTGTATATGGAAATGTATTTGGTTTGGTTATGAATCTATATTTGAAGAATCAAATAAAAACAATTTTAAAAAATAGAAGACCACCTCTTTTCCAACAGACCCTCTAGGCTGGAGGCAGCCCTCTTGGTAGTTCCACTGCCCTCAGAACCTTCGGGGATGGCGGTCTAGGAGATAGCACCCCCTAAGTTGTGGGGGAAATCAGCCCTGAGTGCTCACTGGAAGGACAGATCGTGAAGCTGAGGCTCCAATGCTTTGGCCACCTCATGAGAAGAGAAGACTCCCTGGAAAAGACCCTGATGTTGGGAAAGATGGAGGCCACAAGGAGAAGGGGACGACAGAGGACGAAATGGTTGGACAGTGTTCTCGAAGCTACCAGCATGAGTTTGACCAAATTGCGGGAGGCAGTGGAAGACAGGAGTGCCTGGCGTGATCTGGTCCACGGGGTCACGAAGAGTCAGACACAACTAAACGACTAAACAACAAGTTGTGGGACTCTCTCCCCAAAGACATGCATCTGGTAACTTCGCTACACCATTTTCGGTGAATGCTGGAGACAGATCTCTATACCTTGGCCTTTGACATTTGAGGTGTCTGTTTTCAGGACCCACCTTTTTGGTGACTCAATTTTCTTTTAATTATATTTTTTTAAAAAAACTGTTTTAATGCTGTATTTTAAATTGTTGTAACCCGTTCTAGGACCTTAGGGGTGAAGGACGGGTAAGAAATTAAAATAATAACAGTTTTATGTTTTCATTATGGGGTCGGATTACTAAATGAAAATCATTTAATGCATTATTAAATAAATAGCTTTAACAGTAAAATGTTATTTTAGGAACAACATTTTGGAATATGATTTCACACACACTGGGGTATTAATGCAAGTAATCAGGCTTTCGAGTCAGGCTTTCTTGGTCAAATTACAAGAAATAGATTTTTTCTGTGTGTCCTTGTACAATAATTAGGGTTTTTTTGCCAGTAAGAGAGTACACAACAGTACTGTCTTCTGGGAGTCTTGGCTTCATTGCTGTTTTATATAACGAAAGAACTTACAGGAGGAGAGGAGGTTATTCCCTTGTTTGGAATATTATATTCACATACGTGCAGCAACAGAGGAACAAGCAATCAGAACAGAACATAAAACATCTGGACAAACCCAGAGAGAGTTGGGTGGAAAAGAAAAAAGAAAAGAAAAGAAAAGAAAGCATAGCAGATTAGATTTATTATTCATTTCATTTCCCTTCAACTTACAGGATCGCAGCCATGTGTTTATGCTGTGAAGCAAGCACATCTTTCCTCCAGTGATAAGTCTCTGTGAATCAGAGTGCACACAATCTCTTCTTGCTGAACTGAGCAGATCCTAGTTTCCTGGCATGCAGAAAATTCCTGGAACGTTTTTGGCAACGTAGCTGCAGCACTTATCAACTTTATGGAGAGTACATGCTCAAAGCCAATGCAAATGCTCACCACTTAGTAATGCGGCTCTTACTAACTTATGTGATTATCCATCTCCTTTCTTGGTTTTAAGAGCTGACTTGTAACTAAAATAACTGTGAAGGGATTACAGTCATGAAATGCTGCTGTTGTACAACACCAGAATGAACTCAAAAGTCTGAAGGTCTGTCTGTCGTTCAGGACAAACTAGAAGTTAGGAACAGAAAATGGGTGTCCCCAACTCCATGCTTCCCTTATAATGTTTTTAAGGAGCTGGGCAGTGGGAGCTGCCGGGAATAATCAGTAGGTGGCAGGTGGGTACTTCCTTCTCCTGTTAATCTTCCCCTGAAATAATGCCCCTCCCATTAAAAATACAGACTTAGGATCTGATATCTGCCCCGGGGGGGGGGTGACCATATTTTGTGAAGGTTAAAAGGTAAAGGGGCCCCTGATCATTACGTCCAGTCGTGGCCGACTCTGGGGTTGCAGCGCTCATCTCACTTTATTGGCTGAGGGAGCCGGCGTACAGCTTCCGGGTCATGTGGCCAGCATGACTAAGCTGCTTCTGGCGAACCAGAGCAGGGCACAGAAACGCCGTTTACCTTCCTGCCAGAGCGGTACCTATTTATCTACTTGCACTTTGATGTGCTTTCAAACTGCTAGGTTGGCAGGAGCTGGGACCGAGCAACGGGAGCTCACCCGGTCGCGGGGATTCGAACCGCCGACCTTCTGATCGGCAAGCCCTAGGCTCTGTGGTTTAACCCACAGCGCCACCCGCGTCCCTTTATGTAAGCCGATAATTGATGGAGATGGGAGAGGCATCCATAGGCTTGCATTATAAGGAATAATACCTGCAATCCTATTCATGCCTGCTTGGAAGTAAAGAAACCCAATAAACTATGGTGATCCAAATATCAGTGGCTTGGACGGAGCCTATCAATAGTTACCTTACTGCTCCACAACATTCCCCCATCCCATTATGGACAAAACAAAGTAAGCTCATGAGGCACTGCTCTTTAAATACAGATGCTATAGAAAATCACTCCAAGTATGTGAAAAAGTGAATTTACAACAAGCATAGGAATTCAACAACTGGAGGAAGGTGGTTGGGAGTAAGCTGCTTATCTTGGGTGGTGATAATCCATCTCTGGAAAGGTTAATAAGACACTGCTTCAGTATATACTTGAAACTGATGCACGTAGAACTTCCTCAGAAGATAAATATCAAAGTGTACACCTATCATAGTTTAATCTTTTGGAGGCAGGCCTGCAAGTCTCAGTTCAAAAGCCCACACATAACAGATTAAGGACTAACTTTTCTGCACCGAGGAAGAGCTCTGTCTCTTCTCCTCCCTCCACTTTTAAAAGAAGTGTGAATGTCACGCACAGGAAGATCCTCCACGAAACTGGCGGCTTCCAGATGTTTTGCACTACAATTCCCATCAGCCCCAGCCAAACAAGGCTGTGCTGGCTGGGGCTGATGGGAATGGATCCACAACATCTGGAGGGCACCAGTTTGGCAAAGGCTACACAAGAGGAAGAGAAGGTTAGCTTGGGAGTTGAAAGTGACCAGTCTCAAAACAAAAATATGAAGAAGCCTCTTGGCAGTTTCACTTTAGTTAGGAACTTGGCCAAGATCAAAGTCTGAAGCGTGCTTACTTTGAGAGCAACAGAGATAGGGATTCTCTTGTCTTTGTTTGAGACTGCTGAAGTTCAGCTCCTACAACAGGCACAAGCTGCTTGCTGATGCTCAGAGCTTCAGCATGGCAGATAACTGGGTGGGTTGTATTGTTCAACTCCATTTATGTTGCAGATACTGCTTAATAGTTGCCAGGGATATTTATTTACTTACTTACACAAGTCTATTCTAGAGGGTACTCCAAAATTACAATAGCTCCATTAGATCATGAAGCAATACCATTTTCATAGCAACAGTATGTTGTGGATTGTTGGGTCTGAAACAGAAGTTCTTCATCTGAGAGATGTCTGGATTCCTCCCACACAAGAACTGAACAACACGTAAACCTTTGTAGCACAGTAACAATTGATCATCTGGAAAAGTTACATTATTCACAAAATTTGCAGACTTTTTGTTTGATGCAAGTTGCTTTAAGAACATAAGGAGAGACTGCTGGTCCATTTAGTACAGTATCATGTTCTCATAGTCAGGGGTGGCCTGTCCTGTTTCGCCACCTGAAGCAAAATGGGAATCTGCTGCTCCCTACCATCTGTCTCCCCACTTCTGCCACTGCTGGAAAGCCCACCCCCATTCTTCTTTCCCCAGAGATGCAGAAGACAAGCGACAATGCCACGTGCCAGAATGCCTCCCTCTCACCAGCAAGAGGGTGGCATTCCAGCGGCAGCAGAATTGGTGGGGCAGGTGGGGCACTGTCTTTTACACTTCTGCTGCCTGAGGCAGGTGCTTCACCCCACCTCAACAGTGGGTCTGCTCTGCTCAGTGGCCACAAAGATGCCTATGGGAATCCGCATGCATTGCTGAATTTTGTCCTTGCAACACTTTCATTTCTAAACTGTTCTTTACCTGTTGATTGCAAGATGGTGTACAAATACATAAAATTCCACATAATGCAAGTACAATAAACATATTAAATCATGATTATAAATGCTATGCACCACTACACCAGGGTACTACCAGAAACTTGCTAAGCTGCTGAACTTTTCATTATTGCCTTTAATATTTACATGTTGCAGATTGGGGTCAGTGAGAAGAGGGAGGCTGGCTTCATCAAGGAGTCCGTCAACCATTGTTGTTGTTATATTGTGTACATTTGAGCTTTATATAGAAATGGCACATGTGGTACCTCTTGCATTTCATCCCCTTTGGGCTCTGCTATTTTTAATTTTTTTAAAAAAGTTTTACCTATTTTTATTTAAAATTTATTGGTTTACAAAAGTATGTGCAATGTCTCTTTTTTCAAGTTACATTTTCTACAGATCAGTTTCATTTGTTGAGACATTAGTGTTGCATTAGGAAGAAAAGAGGGAAAGATGTGGAGGGGGGCATGGTGAGTGGGGTTCTGTTATTTATACTTTTCCATTATTGTATCTATCTACCCACTGCAGATCTTCATGCACACGAAGCAGGGGGCACCAGTCCATGAAAGTTTCTGCTGCTGTAAATCTGCTTGAAGATGTCACATGATAGGACTTGAATATAGAACTCCCAAGTGCAACTTTATATTAACTGCCTCTCGAGTGCTTTCAATGATTATCAGGAAGGTTAAAATGGGAAATTTGGGCAGCTAAGACCAGTCCAACCCAATGAGGGTGTGCATGAGTAATATTTGAAGTTGGGTAGCACATGCAGAAGGAATTCTATAGCCGCATACCTCCTTAACCCTCTTTGCTTTCCTTTTACTGAATTAAATTGGGTCTTCTTTCTTTTGGTCACTCCCATGTGCAGCACATGTCCTCTTTTTTGGCATGCACCATGCTGTCTACAGACAAGTAATAATGTGTGTGTGTGTGTGTGTGTGTGCGTGTGTGTATTTGAAGGCAGCTTGAAAGAGGGATCACTGCTCTTGGCACGTACAACCCCACTTTAGTATCTTCTAAAGAGGATTTAGTATTGTTTCAACCCCCCTTTTATGCCGGTGACAACCATGGAGCAAAAGGTTACTTGTACATGAATGCTTGTGTGTACACATTTGAAGCTTATGGACTATGCAGAACTGCATACCCTCCAACATTACTCTGATCAAAATATTCCTTAATGATAATTTTACTGTTATACCCTACACATCTTTCTGGGTTGCCCCAGCCACTCTGGGCAGCTTCCAACATATATAAAAACATAATTAAACATTAAACATTTTTAAAAACTTCCCTATACAGGATTGCCTTCAGACGGCTCGGGGGTCAGATAACTCTACACCCTCCAACATTTCTCTGTTGAAAACAGGGACATCCTAATGGAAAATGGGACATTCTGGGATCAAATCGGAAAAACCAGGAGGGCTTTTGTAAATCCAGGGCTGTCCGTGGAAAATAGGGACACTTGGAGGGTCTGGATTCGGCAAAATTAACCGCAAAATTAAGAGAATCTAATGAGTGTTTTGTGGAAGAATGGATGCCCTTTTTGGAGTATTTAAAGAGATATCATAGTACCACGAACTCGCGAGCAGGAACCTATAAGCAACAGAAGTAACTAGATTATAATACCGTGGTTTTGATTTGATAGATAGAAGGCAGGAGAGCAGAAACAACTCTATGGAAAAAAGGAGGAAAGCGTCAAAAAAAGAAGAGACGAAATCGTGTTTTGACTGTTGTATGTTAAACATGTTGAAACTGAATAAAACATAACTGGGGGGGGGGACCTCGAAGAGAAGCTTATCAAGGCACACAAGACAAGCGGGTTTGGGGAAAGTCACGAAAGGTCGTCGCATTATTTATTGTTGCGTTTTATTTATACTTCCAGGGGTACGAGAGGCTTGTAGGCTCCTCGGCCCTCGCCGCGCGACCTTCACAGGTTAAACTTGAGGCGAGTGAGAAGGAGGCGCCGTTCGCTTTTCCCGCCTCAGGGAGGCCTGGGCCTGGGGTTTCTCCGTCGGCGCCTCCTTCTCCTCCTCCTTTCCGGGTGTGTTCGGGTTGCGTGCGCCAGCCCTACCGGCTCTTTCTTTCCCCCCACACCGCCTGCCCCTCTTTCCCCGCGGCCTTGTGTGGGTGTTTCTGTGTCACAGCGCCGACTTCCCCCTCCCCCCACCCCCGGGCCACCATTTCCCCCTCCTCTCCACAGCAGGCGGCGACGGCTACTGCCTCTACCTCTCGCCTCCCGCCCATTCTCCTCAGATGCCCTTTGCCGCCGCCGCCGCAGGTTTATTATTACAGTATGTGGCTGCTCCCCTCCCGCCTCCCGCTCTCCCACCCCGCTCCGGTCTGGGCTGGCGCCGCGCCGCGGCTGTGCAGATCCCCTTGGCTGCGCTTCGCCATTGGCACCCCTCCCGCCAGCTCTGCTCTTTATTATTTGTCTGGAAAGCGGCGGCGGCGGCATCCGCGGGTAAGGGGGTGGGTGTAGGGGGGGGGTAAGGCCAGTGACCGGCAGCTGAGTTCACCAATGAGTGCCCTCCGCTGGGTAGTTTCGGGCCTCTGGCACAGCAGCGATTGGGGTGGGGGGGATGGGGAGGCTGGGAAGGAGAAACTGAACTAGTTCGAAGCCTCCGCTGCCTCCAACCCCCCCCCCCCTTCCCTGCTGCTGGGTTTCCAGCATTCCCCGGCCTGTGTGCCCAGTGATTGGTCGGGTGGTTCTCCGTCTGCTAGACAGGAGCAGAGGAGGGGCGGGGGAGAGAGAGAGAGAGGTTGGTTGGGAAAAGTGGGGGGCGGGGGAGACTTTGAGCTGCAGATTATTGCAGACTAAGCAGTCTGGCTCTGCAGCAGCAAAGGGGGAGGGGGGGTGTGCGCGCTTGCAAACTGGGGGGGGGGGGGAGAGAGAGCTTGGCGCCCAGCCAGCTACCATCAGAATTAGCTCATTGTTCAATATAACCAGCACAGGCAACCAAAGCCTGCGAGAAAAGGAGGGAGGGAGAGAGAGAGAGACCCCCCTCCCCGAGCTCTTGCTGTTGCCCCCACCCCCTTTTTTCTTTTCTCCCACCCTCCCTTTGCAAGGCTGCCTCTGAAAGAGGTGCAGTCATTCCTACCCACACCCCCTTGCCCAACCCCCCCTCTCTCCCCCCCTCTCCCCTTCTATAAATTCCCTGCTGTAGCATGCTGCCCTTTTTGAATCCACATTTGTGTTTCAGATCATGTAGAAAGGACAGAAAGTGAGGAGGGAGCGGGGGCTTTTGTCTGTAAGTATATACGTTTCCCCGTCCAAATGCACAGATTTTCCTTCTTCTTCTTCCCTACTCTTTCTTTCTTTGGTTGATATCCTTTCCTTTCAGGGTTTTTCCTCCCTCCCGCTTTCTTCCCTTCTTTTACTTGACTCTGCTGGGGTTTTAACTCTTCTTTTTGTAACACTCTCCCCCCCCCCTTTCCATATTGCTAAACGTTTCCAAAGAAGGCAGTGTTGAAGAAGGAGAAACTGTGCAGCATATGTAGATTTAACTCTCTGTCTTTCTGCGCAAAGGGAGGATTTTTAAGCTTGGGATATTAATGGTTGCCTTGCCTTGGGTGTATATTTTTAGAAGCAGGCATTCTTCCTGCAACAGCCTTCTACACATTTGCTTGTGCAGCAGTTAAGCTTGGAGTGAATTTTATATTTTAATTTATGCAATTTATTTGGGTATGTGTGTGCAGATTCTATCATCTCTGTTTGGTTGAAATTTGGTTTGCACTGAAGAAGGTTAACATGTTTTACGTAGCATATCTTCTTAAAAAACCCAAAACCAAAAAAACCCAACAGCATGCAACCATATATTAAGTTTATCCCTGTAGTCTTAATGAAATTTTGCATGTTAATAAAACAGACATTACAGGCTAAACTGTGTGTGTGTATATATAATGAACTCACTCGGATGTCATTGAAGCTGTATTCAGAAAACTGTTAATCAGTTGATTTTCTTGTAGCCAATTGAATGAAACTCTCCTGCAAAATTGCACTGAAAGTTAATATTCTCACAGAGAAAGAGGTGTGAACTTGCATTTAGTGCTTGAGAGAGCTAGAGGTTATGTAATGCAGTACCATTTCCAAAAATATCCCCTCTCTGGGCTATTACGTTGTGAAAGTGTGACTGTAATGCTGCTGTCTTCAAGGAGGGAGGGGGGCGGACCCAGCTGCTAATGTGTCTGAGAACAATGGACAAGCTATGCAGTTGGCACAGAATGCACTATTTTCGTCTTGTCTGGTTTTTAAAGTGGGTTAAGCATTAGATGTAGTGTACTTCAAAGAGTCCAGTGTGCTAAGAATAGCATAGAGTTTTTGCAGACCCAGGTATCGGGGATTCTGCTATCCTATAGTTAAGCCTATGGACCACTGAAGTGCAGAGAAACATGATGCATAAGCACATGTGGGAAGGTTGATTTGCAAGCCTTAGACATGCATCTTCCTTGCTGTTTGTCAAATAGCCTTTTGTATTTTTAAATACAAATAGCCATTTTCTGTTTTAATTTTAATCTTTTGCAGAGTGTTCTCCCTGTGCTGCTCGAAAGAACGTGCAGCCCTAAGTCTTAATTGAACCTGAGAATGGTAAGATTTGTTTTAGTATTTTATGTATTTATTAATTATAAAAAAACCAGCTTCTGTTATAAAAATGAAATTGACATGCTTATTGCAACACATGTTCATAACATGGCCTTTAAAAATGCATCCATTGGAATTTTGAGGATCTGCCATTCAATGAATAATGCACTTGAAAAGTCCTTGTGAGTTGGATTTTCCATTTCCAGGCGTTTTGAAGGGAAACCTGGAAGTTTCTCTTGAAATGAGACTCAGAACAAGAGGAACTCCTTTAATGCACCACATGCATTAAAATATGCAAAATAAAAATGCAGAGCAGCATGCTAGCATATCTATTATTCCTTTGCTTTTAAAAAGTCATCAGAGCTGGTGCAGAAATAATTTATATTTTGTCTATCATATGTTCTTGCCACACAGGAGCTTAATTACATAGCCTTTTGAAAAGCTTTATCTGGACATCCTTGGGTAAAGCAGTTTTAACCCAAATGTACCCTACATGGTGGTGTTTATAGTTCTACAGTAGAAGTACACCAGCTGTAAAGTAATTTCCATGGGGTTCTCTTTTCAGTATCATTTATGACTTGGGTATTTGGAATTTTGTTCCCCCCTCCCCTTATATCCCTTTCTCACATTAAAGAGATTGCCATAATGACCCCTAATGGCAAACTCTGATGCCAAGATTGCAAACTGAGGAAATGGGTGGGAAGAGGATGGCCTCAACAGTACCACGTATATTAACCAATATATTATACTGTAAGGGCCAATAAATAATAATGATAACCAATGAATGAAGGGGTGGGTGGGTCTTAAGCAATGAAAGGGACCAGATGTTTAATGTCTGAGCATAGTCTGATGGGCCATTGTTAAAAAACATGGGAAGTCATGCGGGATGACTCTTTTATTGCCTTCTGAGCACGTTTCCCTTCGAAACTTCCTCTATTACCAAAGGAGGAAAGCAATGCAGACCTAGCAGCTTGACTGCAGTTACACTGCAATTACATTGTTACAAAATTGGTTCCAAAATAAAAGGCAGCAGGCGGGATAGATGTTGTGAAGAGATTTGTGTGTGGGAAAAGAAAAGGAAAAAACAAACTCCACAATCCTATGTACGATTAACTCTTTTAAAAAGCTGTTTATTATCTATTTCATTTGAATTGTTACTTATTTCATAAAATTTATACACCGCTGGATTGTAAACCAAACAAAACCTCAAAGCGGTTTACAAAAAAAAGGTAAAAAATTATCAGTTAATGTGATCATTTGTTTTTTAATTGTGTTTTAGGAATGTATCTATGTTTATTTAGTTGTTGAGTGCAACCACAGAATTGCAGGATATACATAATAAATTTACTAATTACTTGGAAGTAGTAAGCCCCGTTAAACACATGCACAGTCTTGCAGTGTGAAACAATTAAACCCAATAAAATAAGGAATGCATGACAGATTCAACTTTCTCCAAAGCATAATGATATATAAATTATTGTAAATTCTTTTTCTTTCTGGAATCCTTTACCTATGAAGAACTTTTCTCCTTTATTAAATTAACCATTGTGCTAGAAAGTTATTATTATAATTGTTATTATTTATTTAGATTTATCAGTTGCTTGTAACCTGAATGTCTCCAAGTGACTTAAAATACTGTTTAAAACACAAGTAGATCATACTTCAAAATGAAACGAAGAAAAAGCAACAACTTCATAACAGCCACAGGAAACTTGGGCAGCACGCTTTGTGAATATGGATTGTATAGTTAGAGATTGTTCAGTTTATTTCACCAGACATGAGTCTTCGTTTTCTAAAGCCAAAGAAGACTTTTCATGTACTTTACTAGGGAAGATTAATTTTCAAGCAGCAAACAAGTGGTTATAAATGCCAGTTGAACCACAAGTGTACTAAAACTAACCACTGCTATGCATCTGTCATCACAACTGAGGACACAGAAGAGTCATTGTGTATATTGGCTGGTGCCACACAACTTCCATAAAGCTGCAATTTGTTCAGCAATCTTCCCTCAAAATAATAAAATATTGCAGTATGTCCTAAGCACATTCACTGGGAAGGAGGGTCCACTGATTACAATATCATTTGTCTCCAAATAAAGCATAGTGCAGTCCTATACATGCTTACTCAGAAGTAAGCTCCACTGAGTTCAGTGGGAATTACAGCTAAGTATGCATAAGATTGGTGCCCAACTGTGTTTTTTTTCAGGATTACAGACTACTATGGATTAAAAACTCTGCCATCACAGAGCTTGTACACAATTGCTAAATCACTGAAACTTGAGACCTTGTTCAGAAGGATTCTTACTATCTACCACAGACATTCCCTATTCTTCATTACTTCATACAAACACTTGAGTGGATCCAAAGGGCTGAGCAGGCCTTGGAGTCATAGGAGCCAACTCCTAGGGGCCAAGGTCCCTTTGCTCCCCCATAAAATATTTGAGGGGGCCACCCTCCAAGTCAATGGACATTCCCATTCAAATAGTGTATGTGTGCCGCATCGTGTGATCGATTATGTGGGCGAGGTTTGCCTTCTCCCCCCATATTTTATTCAAGATGGCACCCCTGATTGGAGTCCAATTGTGGTCCCACAAAACACCTGATGATCCACTCCTGGGAAAAAGCTTCAACATGATGAGGAGCCTTGTATTAGGAGAAGAAGGGCAGAAAAAAAACCAGCCTTAGCAAAGCCCCAGTATGAAGGTGGAAGTGATTGTGTATGTACAAGGAGTTCCTGGTTTCCTCACCATAGTTTTTAAAGTCAAGTTTAAAAAACGACCTAATTCTACTTAGCAGGGGCACTAATGTCTTTAAATAACCAGCATCTGGCTTTATTGAAAAACCTTGCCCTGAAGTATCTGGCTAACTTTATTATAATTTCTGCCCTCTGATCTGACCTGGAGCAGCACATGTAGAAACACCTGTATGCTACTCAGTGTCTTAAGCCTTATCTTTGATCTTGCCCTCAGTCATCATCCTGGCTATGCTTCAGCAATTAGCCCCTGGCTTTGACCCTCTTTTCTTCTCCAGTTACATCTTTCTGCTGTGCCCTGCACTTTGGCGCTGGCCCCCGGCACAATAGTTTTCTGCCCGGTAGTCTCTGATTCTGTCTTGTACCCAAACTCTGATCTCAGTAAGTCATCTTGCCATGGAACATGGCTGCTTTTTGTGCAGGTTGGTCACTCCCACAGTTAGTTAGTTCCCTGCAGGCCTCCACAGGGCTGGCCTTGGAGGAATTCAGTGTGCATCATGCCCAATCATATTCCAGAAATCTAATGTGGGTGGCAGGATTGTGCTGCCCCTCACTTGCTGTTAATTATATTCCATTTCCTCTCTAGCTTCCTGTGGAGCCAAACCTAAATCAGCATTCATTGGGATGTTAAATACTGAGGTATAATCCTGTCCATTTAGTGTTTTCCCCCCTTCTATGGGTTGGGGGACAGGGTCATGTGATGTGCTAATGCAGCAGGTCCATTTCCTGAAAGGCGCATGGCTCCCGCATGTGGTCTCTGCAGATAAAAATGAAGTTTAATGTGCTTGTTTGGCATGGAAACTGAAGGGGAGTTATTTGCCCTTCATATTTCAAGAGTCCCAGATGGGCCGTGTGTACATTGAAAGGATTCTGCAGGTGGTTCCCCCTGCTGTATTGCAGGGCTGCCCCGAAGAAAAGCCTGAGGCAGAAAAGTCTCCCCTCCCCATCCGTTTACAAGTTATGATGCATTGAACTCTTGCCTGTCAACTTACTTTGGCGCCTGAGGCAGAAAACTCCACAGCTGTGTCTCTGTCTTGCTGGCACTAAAAATGCAATAACTGACAATCTGCTACACTTTTATGACATCAAAAGCAGCTGCCTGTGGGGGCTGTCTCATTCTGCCTGAATTGGGTCATGCACCCAGCCCCCCAAATCTTTGTGTCTGGATGATGGAAGGAACGGAACCTGAAGCAGGTGCCCTTTGGCATCATTGTCTAAAAATACCTGTCTGTCTGTTTCTCTCTCTCTCTATATATATATTATCTTTGTTAGTTTACAAATACAGTGGTACCTCTACTTACGAACGTGATCCGTTTTGGGGTGCCATTCGCACCCCAAAAAGTTTGTAAGTAGAGCACTGCTACTGCGCATGCGTGAAGCGCAATAGAACACTTCTGTGTGTGTGTGAAGCACGCAGATCACTTACTGCGCATGCGTGCGGGGCGAACCCAGAAGTAAATGCTTCTGGGTTGGCGAACCCAGAAGTAAATGCTTCTGGGTTTGGCACATTCGTAACCTGAAAAGCCGCAACATGAAACAAACGTAACACGAGGTATGACTGTAAGATCACACGGTCAGAGAAATGGTCCATTGAGCCCAGTGTTGTCTATTCTTGTGTGGCAGCATCTCTAGAAAGACTCAAGCACAGATCTTTCCTAGTCCTGTTATCTGGGCCCCTTTTTGTTGGCCCTGTATCACTGAGCCAAAGCCCTTCCCCTCAGTCTTAGTGTCTGTGTACACATATGTAACTAGACACATTATCTTTCGCCAATCCTAATGGACATCTGCAAGTATTCCCCACCACCACCAAGGAAGACCAGCTTCTTGCACATGCTGTAGAACCGATAGCACTGCAGAAGTAGACCATTTAAACTCTCTGTGAAGAGAAACACAATGCATAATTGTTTAGTGATTTTGTTTGTTTGTTTGTTTATTTATGTAGCCATTTCTGTCCCGTTCTTGTTTTGCCTATGAACTACTGAGAGTAACTTTCAATGGCACAAAACCACAATCGTATAAATTAAAAAATACAATAATAACAATAAAACAATTAAAATAATTTCGCTTTTCTTGAAGAAAAGAGCAGCCACATGCGCTGAGTGAATCCTTAGTCTTATTCCTACAAAATCAAAATATAAATAAGGCTGCAATATTATACATATTTACTGGGGAGTAAGTGGCGCTGTGGGTTAAACCACATAGCCTAGGACTTGCCAATCAGAAGGTCGGCGGTTTGAATTCCCGTGATGGGGTGAGCTCCCGTTGCTCAGTCCCTGCTCCTGCCAACCTAGCAGTTCAAAAGCACGTCAAAGTGCAAGTAGATAAATAGGTACCGCTCCAGTGGGAAGGTAAATGGCATTTCCGTGTGCTGCCCTGGTTCACCAGAAGCAGCTTAGTCATGCTGGCCACATGACCCGGAAACTGTACGCCGGCTCCCTCGGCCAATAAAGCGAGATGAGCGCCGCAACCCCAGAGTCAGCCACAACTGGACCTAATGGTCAGGGGTCCCTTTACCTTTTTAAAGTCCCATTGAGCTCTTCTAAGTAAACCAGTATAGGATTGCACTGCATGGGTACAATCCTAATCCATTCCTGTAAATGATGGCATATCATTCATGGTATATTTGGAAGACAGTTTGTCCCCAAGCCTGTTCACAGCAATGATTTTGCCTTTGCAAAGTGGCTCTTAACTCGTTCCAAGATTATGGCACTGCGTAAGCAAGTACAAGTTATGGTAAGGAACAAGTTTTTTCTAGCTTGTGTGTTCTGTGTAGGTAGTATAGCTAGTTTCTTTTGCAGGCTGCAACATTTTAGTTTAAGAGTTCCTGCATTTTTCTTCTTTATTGGCTAGGTTTTTCATGCCGTATTTAAAATAGAAATGCATTTCCACTGTCCACACCCTGGCTTCTCTTTAATATATTAAGTAGCTTTTAGTTAGCTACTTTAGTTGGAGTAGGGGAAGGCGACCAACATAACCATAGTATGAGCTGGAGTTGGAAGAATTAACGATAGCAAAGAAAATAGTACTGCAGTGCCATATTATTGCAATAGGAAGTAAAGCTTGTATATTAGCTCTAACCAAAACATGAGGTCATAATTTTTTGAACACAAGGCGGTATTATAGTTACTTGAGCTAAACTGAGGAGGCCCAAACTTGTGTGCACTAACTGAGCCACCAAGATCTATACCTTGTGAAGAAAGTGACCAATGGAAATCACTTTGGGATGCAAACCTGCACACAGCTACTGTAGAATAAAATCTGCTGAAATTAATGGGAATTTTTGAATCGCAGCCTAAAACAATTTCTGACTCATTGAAAAAAATTATAGATGACATAATATCCTCTGAAATGTACTGCGGCTAGGTGCATAATCCTGTGGAACGAATCTTCTAATTAATATCCGCAGCTGAAGAAGAGGAAGAAAAGGGGTGAACACAAGGAAAGTGTTAAAAGAGGCAGGTGGGATTTACTTATCCGCATTTAGTTGCTTCCGGCCTGTTAATGTTTAGCAACTTGAGTCATCGTAGGTATCATAGAATCAAGTTGGAAGGGACTCTGAGGACTGTCTGTAGCCCAACCCCTGCGACTCAGGAATATGCAGCTGTCCCGTATGGGGATCAAACCTGCAACCTTGGAATTATCAGCATCATGCTCTAACCAACTGAGCTATGCAGGCACATCGTACGGGGGTGGGGAACAAAGAAGATCTATAGAAGAATGCCAGCGCAAATGCAACGCCAGAGAATTCGGCTATGAAAACGAGAGGGTTTCTTTCATGGAGGCCTTAGCAATGCCATTTACCTTTACTGGCTCTCCTTAACTAAAATTTTAAAAAATCACCAGCCACACACTGCTGGGCATTGATTACTACTATAAAGTTGAGCCAAAAAGAAGGCTGGCCTATTTCCAGTAAGGAAAACTACGACAGAAAAGCATCCTTGTTCACAACAGCCGGCTGGCAACCACAAAGTCTACACGGCTGTACTGAAGTTGCTGAGACTTCCACTTCTGCTTGTCTTCCTCTCCTGCCATACTGGTCATCTCTACTTGCTTACAGTCAAAGCTTTCTATACCAAGGAGTGATCCACAATTGGTTTGGGCAGAGTGGATGCTTACACAAATTGCCCCTGGCACCTTAACTGCTGACTGACAGCCTTGCTGAGAAGGATCAAGCACCAGTTCATATCATGCCAGCTCGTGTGCAGGTATACTCATATCACATCTGGGTGTGCCCCATGTGGATCTTGTGAATAGGTCTCCAGGAAACAAGGCTGTCTCTGGTGTTTGCTTCTTGCAACTAGTGCACTCCCTTTCATCTTGCTCTATGTTAGAACATGTCTTTGTCGTTCCCTATCTCCCTGAGCATCTAGCTCTGAAGTGCTTTGAGAAGCTATAGGGGCCTCTGCAGGCTGACGGCAAGTTCTATTTATAAATTTAGTATGCCACAGCAATACACTAGGGCACTAGAGCAACAAAATGCTTTCTGTCGGTTGCCTAGATCTTATCCTGCCTGCAGAATTTTGTAAATATGAAAGGTGCTGTTTTTCCTATATTTTTGTTAACCAGAATAAGTTGACCTCCTTATTGCCTAGCTAGTTATCAGTGTAGAAAAGTCCAAGATATTGCCATCTCTTATCTACCAGATAATGAATATAAGACAGAATGGGACTTAATTCAAATTGTTGCCTTACCAAACAAGTTAATCATCTGGTCTATTGTAGTTGAAAACTACAGTGGTACCTCTGGATGTGAACGGGATCCGTTCCAGAGCCCTGTTCGCATCTTGAAGTGAACGCAATCCATGTCTGTGTGGGTTGTGATTCGCCATTTCTGCGCATGCGCGTGGTGTCATTTTCAGCGTCTGTGCATGCGCGAGCGGCGAAACCTGGAAGTAACGTGCTCCGTTACTTCCGGGTCGCTGCGGAGTGCAACCCGAAAAGGCTCAACCTGAAGCTACTTCAACCCAAAGTATGACTGTACTGCATAACTAAGGCCCAAACTAGATGCTATGTGAAATGCATTTACATATTTCATGTAACTGTTTTCCGCCACAAGGGAAGCTACCATTAGATTTAGAGCAGAGGTCGGCAAACTTATCTGAGGATGGGCCGGTTGACGCTCCGTCTGTCGGAGGATGGGCCGCAGCGTGTGCGCATGCACTCTCTTCTGGGTCAGAGAAGCGCCTGTTCGCACATGCTATTTCCGGCACTCCTCCAACCCAGATGTGTGCCAGAAATAGCATGTGTGCATGTGCATGGGTGCTTCTACATCCCGCACACATGCGCACATGCTATTTCCAGTGCACATCCGGGTCGGGGGAGCACCCATGTGCATGGGCACAGGCGCCATCAACCCGGAAGCCAATCTCCGCACTGCACTGAGCTGCGCTGGTAAGAGCGGGCGGCAGCAGGGTTCACCATGGGCCAGTCAGACAAGCCTCGTGGGCCGCTACCAGCCCATGGGCCTTAGGTTGCAGACCCCTGCTCTAGAGGTTTTCCTTCTAAGATGTATGGCAGCTTCAGGTAGGGAATATTCTCAATGGCCACAGTGCTGTGTGAAAGTCTTCACTTCCACCTGAGGCAGCACAATCCTGGTTCTGATCTTCCCTTCTGGTTGCCACTCATTTTGTTTTCTAAAAAAAACAGATACATGAAATGTACACTTCACATATTGCCCAGTTTTGCTTTAATGTGAATTGACATTTGGGAGAGAAGGAAGCAAGATTTGTAAAACAGTTTGGCCCTGTCTGCATTATCTGTTTACCATGGCATCAGTAATGGAGGTTTCCCTCAAAATCTGACAGGATGTGGTTGTCCCACCCATAAGATACCTCTCTGTTTCCAGTCTTAGCTTCTAAATCTCCACTTCCTAGCCCCTTTCCTTTCTTACCTTCCATGGTTGCTGTGCCACTCCTTCTGATTGCATTAAAGTAATCTAGCAACTGAATTTAAGCCACATACAGTGTCTTAACAGAAGCATGGCAAATGAAAGATACAAGGGGATGCCTTCTTCTGAGCCGTGCCGTTATTTAAGCTTCTGTGCTTTTAAATTTCTGTGCCTCAACATTTACTTAAAGTTCCAAGGAGCAGACAGAGCAGTCTATTTCTGGACCACGCCACTTCCACATGTTCTTATTTCCAATTCCATATTAATGTGCAGTTGGGGGAAAAATCCATGTGATTTTAAAAAATTAAATCTTTACTTGCAGTTTTATGAGGTGGTCCTCATAATGGCTTTTTTAAAAAGTTCCCATCTCACTCTACCAGTAACAGCTTTTCCCAAGTGGCCGGAAAGCCTGGCTGATGCTGCGACAGCCACACACTTTCAAAATAATGCTGCCATTTTGTTTAAAGGCCACCTCATAACACTGCACATTTTCAAAGGCAAGATTATCATCATCATCGATTTACAAATCACCACCTCAACAACTGTCTCATGGCGACCTACACATAAGATGATTAAAAACAGTTTAAAAACACGAAACAGCAAATACCTGAAACACTAACAAGGAGACGCTTGTGGAAAAGACCAACTGGGAAGGCTGTCAGAACAAAAATATCTTCAGCTGTGCTGTATCTCAGCAGGAATGCTATTCACAGAACAGCCACACTAAAAGCCCTGTTCCAAATTACTGCAGAGTGGCCTTCTGTGGTTATTGGAACTTGCTGGAAAAGCTCGACAACAGCAGTTTACTGGGATATGTAAGGGATGTCTCTCAGATAACCTGGTGTATAAGGCCTTAGGTTAGTTCTCACACATTGAACTTGGCCCAGTAGCAGATTGGCAACTAGGCCAAATCCTTCAAGCAGGGTGTTCTGTGGTGGCTTTGCTTCCACAAACAACCTAGCCACCAATTCTGCACCAGCTGCTGCCTCTGGACCAACCTCAAGGGTAGTCTCACATAGAGTGTATTGTGGTAATCCAGCTATGAGGTTACCAGTACAAGGACATCTGTGGTCAAGCTACCCTGATCTGGGAATGTATGTAGCTGCCTTATCAACCAAAGTTGGTTAAAGCATTCCTAGCCACCAAGGACACCACCACCACCAAGATAGATAGACAGAGATAGATCCAGGAGCACTTCCAAACAGCACACCTCCTCCTTCAAGGAGAGCATGATCCCCATCCAGGGAAGGCACCTTCCTGGACCCAGAAACTATTCACCCACAGAGGTTCTGTCTTGCCAGGATTCAAACACTATTAGCGCTCATCCACCCCATTGCTGCATCCAGACCCTGGTTCAGGGCCTTCTCAAGTATTCTCAGTTCAGATGTTACAGAAAAATGGAGTTGGGTATCATTGGGGTACTGATGACATTGCTCCAAAAGCTCTAATGACCGCTCCCAATGGGTTGATGGAGCGTTGGAAACCTCTAGATCACTAAGGAGACAAACAACTTTGTCCTCAAAATGCCCAGAAAGCAACTCACAGAGGTGTTCAAGGCTCCATTCCCTAATATAGGTGTTCACAGCCTATGGACCACTCTGAAGAGCTCTTGAGGACATGATGGAAGCAGTAATGTAGGCCTTCTTTGCTGCTTTCGCCGCCACACAGTAGGCACAACTATGTGCTCTAGCAGAACCTTAGAAAACGACAGGATCCAAAAGATAGCTAGCCGCATTCCAATCCATACATTAGATTTAGTTCAGGTCATTTCACTTCAGAATATGAACCAGATGAACTCCTCAAGCATCCCTATGTCAAACTCAATCTACCCCAGACAGCTGCCAAATCAGTTTGGCAAGAGTTATGGAGGCTCTGTATACCTGAAGGAGCGTCTGTACCACCATTGTTCAGCCTCAACACTGAGGTCCAGCGCCAAGGGCCTTCTGGCTCTTCCCTCACTGCAAGAAGTGAAGTTACAGGGAACCAGGCAGAGGGTCTTCTCGGCAGTGGCACCCGCCCTGTGGAACGCCCTTCCATCAGATGTCAAGGAGATAAAGAACTACACAACTCTTAGAAGACAGCTGAAGGCAGCCCTGTTTAGGGATATTGTTAATGTTTGATGTTTTATTGTGTTCTTATGTCTCTTGGAAGCCGCCCAAAGTGGCTGGGGCAAGCCAGTCAGATGGGCGGGGTACAAATTACATAATGATTATGATTTCCTAGTCCAACTATCCAGGATCCTTTCTCTCTGGCAATGATGGTACTTGAAGCTGGTCCTCTACTTTTGCTAAAGACATCATCGTATTACCCTTTCTCTTTTCCCAATCTGGTGTTTGTAGGCTTCCAGTGAACTAAAGGGTGTGATTTGGGAGGATCACTCACAGCCCTGTTAAAAAAGAAAGGTTGGTTAAAAAAAACCCAACCCTCAGTTCTTCCACTTGCATTTTCCATTTGATTTCTTGGCACATTTCTTTTTTCATATGAGACTTTGGCTTAGATGCAGGAAAAATGTTAAGTTACTATGCCGTGAAACCCTATGCATATTTATTAGGAAGTATGCCCCACCAAGTTCAATGAGGATTACCCTCAGGTAAGTGTGCAAAGGGTTGTAGCTTCACAATTTGTACAGAAACAAAACAAAAGGAGATAGATTTGGATCTTCAGGATTTCTGCTTTTTTTTCTGTTCCAAAAGTGAGGGTTTTTACACCATTAGCTTTCTTCCAGTGGTAGAAATTCAGCCACAATAGTGATGGACAACGAAGATTGGCAGGCAAATTTTTGTAGATTAATGAAATAAAAACAGCAGACGTGGCTGCTATGCATAAATGCCCAACTAAGTGTGAATGATGGTTGTGAAGGATTTAAGAGCAGAATGAAGAAGTGAACAGCTGGCTTTGCAAATGGTGTAAACAGGAACGGTTTGGATTCTTAGATCACGGACTGCAGTTTCTTGAAGATGGACTTCTGTCAAGCGATGGGCTGCACCTCACAACGGTTGGGAGGAATGTTTTTGCCAAAAATCTCAGAAACCTCATCAGGAGGGCTTTAAACTGACTAATGTGGGGGAGGGAGACAGTGCTCCTGAAGGTAGGAGTCTATCAATTGATGAAGATGATCATCCAAATGTCATAGACCAAATGGAGCAAACAGCACGCAGACCTAGTGGTGGGAGGAAAAAATCCTTAAATAAGAGACACGGGGGAATGATTAATGGACTTCAATGTCTGTACACTAATGCACAAAGCATGGGAAATAAACAAGATGAGCTTGAGCTCTTGGTACAGCAAACTAAATATGACATAATAGGCATCACTGAAACCTGGTGGGATAAGTCCCACGATATGGAATGTAATAATGGAGGGATACAATCTATTTCAGAGAAATAGACCAGACAAGAAAGGAGGAGGAGTGGCGTTATATGTCAGGGATGTGTATACCTGTGAAGAGATCCAAGATTTAGAACCTCAAAGCCAAAGTGAGAGCATTTGGGTCAAAATTAAGGGAGAGAAGAATAACAGTGACCTCATTGTGGGAGTTTACTATAGATCCCCAAGCCAAACGGAGGACATAGATGATGCCTTCCTGGAACAGATGGCCAAGCATGCAAAAGGAAGGGAGATAGTAGTAATGGGGGACTTCAATTACCCAGATATTTGTTGGATGTCAAACTCAGCCAAGAGCATAAGGTCAAACAGATTCCTCACTGGCCTTGCAGACAACTTCATTGTCCAGAAAGTGGGAGAAGCAACAAGAGGAACAGCCATTTTAGATCTGGTCCTAACCAATGTTGATGACCTGGTTAGTGGGGTAGAAGTGGAAGGATCATTAGGCGCGAGTGATCATGCTCTTCTGAAGTTTACTATACAGCGGAAAGGAGCAGCCAAGCATACTAGGACTCAATTTCTTGACTTTAAGAAAGCCGAGTTCATAAAACTTAGGGAAGTGCTGGGTGAGATCCCATGGACAGTAATACTAAAAGGAAAGGGAGTTCATGATGGCTGGGAGTTTGTTAAGAGGGAGATAGTAAAAGCACAACTTCAGGCAATACCAATGAGACGGAAACATGGAAGGTGCCTAAAGAAGCCAGGGTGGCTATCTAAAGAACTTTTAACTGAGTTAACTGAGTTAAGATTAAAAAAGGATGTGTACAAAAAATGGAAAAGGGGGGAAATCACCAAAGAGGAATTTAAACAAATAGCCAGCACGTGTAGACACAAAGTCAGAAAAGCTAAAGCACAGAATGAACTCAGGCTTGCTAGAGAGGTTAAAAGCAACAAAAAAGGTTTTTATGGGTATGTTCGTAGCAAAAGGAAGAACAAAGAAACAGCGGGGTCACTCAGAGGAGAAGATGGTGAAATGCAAACAGGGGACACAGAAAGGGCTGAACTCCTCAATGCCTTCTTTGCCTCAGTCTTCTCCGATAAAGAAAACAATGCCCGACCTGAAGAATTTGGAGCAAATGATTCAGCAGAGGAAACACAGCCCAGAATAACTAAGGAGATAGTACAAGAATACTTGGCTAGTTTAGATGTATTCAAGTCTCCAGGGCCAGATGAACTGCATCCAAGAGTATTAAAAGAACTGGCAGATGTGATCTCAGAACCACTGGCAGTCATCTTTGAGAATTCCTGGAGAACAGGCGAAGTCCCAGCAGACTGGAGGAGGGCAAATGTTGTCCCTATTTTCAAAAAGGGGAAAAGAGAGGACCGAAATAATTACCGCCCAGTCAGTCTGACATCAATACCAGGGAAGATTCTGGAGCAGATCATTAAGCAAACAGTCTGTGAGCACCTAGTAAGGAATGCTGTGATCGCCAATAGTCAGCATGGATTTCTGAAAAATAAGTCATGTCAGACTAACCTGATCTCGTTTTTTGACAGAATTACAAGCCTGGTAGATGAAGGGAACACAGTGGATGTAGCCTACCTTGATTTCAGCAAGGCATTTGACAAGGTGCCCCATGATATTCTTGTAAAGAAGCTGGTAAAATGCGGTCTTGACTATGCTACCACTCAGTGGATTTGTAACTGGCTGACTGACCGAACCCAAAGGCTGCTCATCAATGGTTCCTCTTCATCCTGGAGAAGAGTGACTAGTGGGGTGCCACAGGGTTCTGTCTTGGGCCCGGTCTTATTCAACATCTTCATCAACGACTTGGATGATGGACTCAAGGGCATCCTGATCAAATTTGCAGATGACACCAAACTGGGAGGGGTGGCTAACACCCCAGAGGACAGGATCACACTTCAAAACGACCTTGACAGATTAGAGAACTGGGCCAAAACAAACAAGATGAATTTTAACAGGGAGAAATGTAAAGTATTGCACTTGGGCAAAAAAAATGAGAGGCACAAATACAAGATGGGTGACACCTGGCTTGAGAGCAGTACATGTGAAAAGGATCTAGGAGTCTTGGTTGACCACAAACTTGACATAAGCCAACAGTGTGACGCGGCAGCTAAAAAAGCCAATGCAATTCTGGGCTGCATCAATAGGAGTATAGCATCTAGATCAAGGGAAGTAATAGTGCCACTGTATTCTGCTCTGGTCAGACCTCACCTGGAGTACTGTGTCCAGTTCTGGGCACCACAGTTCAAGAAGGACACTGACAAACTGGAACGTGTCCAGAGGAGGGCAACCAAAATGGTCAAAGGCCTGGAAACGATGCCTTATGAGGAACGGCTAAGGGAGCTGGGCATGTTTAGCCTGGAGAAGAGGAGGTTAAGGGGTGATATGATAGCCATGTTCAAATATATAAAAGGATGTCACATAGAGGAGGGAGAAAGGTTGTTTTCTGCTGCTCCAGAGAAGCGGACACGGAGCAATGGTTCCAAACTACAAGAAAGAAGATTCCACCTAAACATTAGGAAGAACTTCCTGACAGTAAGAGCTGTTCGATAGTGGAATTTGCTGCCAAGGAGTGTGGTGGAGTCTCCTTCTTTGGAGGTCTTTAAGCAGAGGCTTGACAACCAAATGTCAGGGGTGCTCTGATGGTGTTTCCTGCTTGACAGGGGGTTGGACTCGATGGCCCTTGTAGTCTCTTCCAACTCTATGATTCTATGATTCTATAAGTCATGTCATCACCTCTCTGAGGATAACTCAGTGTGCCTGACAATAACTTGGCATTTGAGGAGACAGGTTTCATTTCTGATTTGGAGTAGTCAAAATTGTAAATAATCAGATACAAGCATGCAGCAGGTATTGCAGGAAGTAAGACCCTTTGCTGCCTGGGGAGTTCACCCCCTCACATAGTTGAAATTAAGCTCCACTGATGCCAGATTCTGTGAGTACATGGCAAATTAAGTTACAGGTGTCACATACAATGTGCATAGTGATCATTCAAATGCAACAGTCAAACTGTATTAAAAGCAGGCTTATTTCAGTATCAGCTTAGTTCAAAACCAGGTGAGCAAAATGTGGAGAGCCAGTGTGGTGTAGTGGTTAAGAGCGATAGACTCGTAATCTGGGGAACTGGGTTCGCGTCTCCGCTCCTCCACATGCAGCTGCTGGGTGACCTTGGGCCAGTCACACTTCTTTGAAGTCTCTCAGCCCCACTCACCTCACAGAGTGTTTGTTGTGGGGGAGGAAGGGAAAGGAGAATGTTAGCCGCTTTGAGACTCCTTCGGGTAGTGATAAAGCAGGATTCCAAATCCAAAATGGTGTGTGGATAAGATGATGCAGGGCACTTCTCTGGGTTAAGGGATGTCTGAGGAACGTACAAAACTGCTTTATACAAATTTAGACCAGCAGGTGGTGACAGAGTGGCTTTCCCTCTTTGCCCTGTGCACCCACCTCTCCCCTCCTAGACTTTGTGCTTCATATCGCGTCATCCCTATCACAAAATCTGAAGCCCAGTCATAGCATTATTCCCCAGAAGCAGTGATTGGAAGAAACAGGCAGTCTGTGGACAGATGGTCAACATTTCAGAAATTCTTAATCCTATTGCTTCTGTGGTGGTCTTCGGGTAAAAAGCAGTGAAGAGGAACTTGGGAATTGTGCAAAGAAACTCCCTGAAAAACTATACTAAAATTTGTCCTTTGCGCCCCTTCCCTACAACCACAAACTGATTCTAAAAAAAATAATTCAGATTTCAACGATTTTTCACATCAGTTTACAGAGCAGGGGGAGAGAAGGGAAGCAGGCCTATTGCATCGCTTCTGCTGAGAGACCAGCTGCCTCTGGCTCTCCCTCGGCTGTCACTTGGTGGCAATCATCCCATCAGACTTCTTGATCTGTGTCCATCAAAGCTGATAACTTTAAGAGCTGGTACCTGGTGTTGCTTTTTCTTCATTCCTTATCCCGTTTTCTCCCCTTGGGCATTGTATCTTTTAGATTGTAAGGCTGAGTGTGAGGACTATGTTGCTCGCTATTTTCTAAGCTGCTCTGGGAGCCTTTCTTGTCCAAAGAAGCGAATACTAAACCGTTGGTGGCTTTCCAGGGCTGAAGATGGAGGCTGTTCCTCACCCAAGCCCTACATGGAGATTCCAGGGGATTGAATTAGGGGTCTTTAACATACAAAAACGAGTTTGACCATTGCACAGTGTTTCTAGGAGATTCCTCAGAACCTCAGTTAGTGGCCTCTCTTGTACACCCTGTTTCAACTTTTTGCTAGTCAGAAGAACTAGAAATTTGCTTTAAAAAACTCTGGGGAAACCGAAGGCTGGTGGAACCACTGGGCACCAATGTGGACTCTGCTTGCATTGTGTTTCAAATGATGCACTGCAATTCTGCAAACGACCGCAACCTCATGATTAATTTTTGTTTCATTGTATTAATATTTCTGTAGGTTTATCATCCAAGGTTCACAGAAAGCCAGAAGCACATTCCAATCAGCCATGAGCATGGAGGGTTTCTTCAGGTACTTTTCAAAATATCTCAGTTGGCATTTTAAAGCTTGAACTGTGTGTTTGCATAGAGTCTTGGGGCTAGCTGCACACACTCCCACACATAAATTACACACAAACACATGTTACAGAATTTCAACAGCATTTTGAAGAATTGAAAACGGGCTGAAATATTACAGTGGCTACACATATCTACATGCAAGACATATTTGGCCCCTAAAGTTAAATCTTCACTACCTTTGAAGCCTTCATTGGAATTAAATACAAGTTTTTGATTGTATTGTTGATAAATAGTAATACTATTGTTAAAATGGCTTTAGGTGTCTTAAGTTGTCCTGACAAGTTTAAACAGCCTTATTTTTGTTTTATTATGTCCAGAATTGGATCTGAAATTTGCACAGGATAAAAATTGTTTCCTCAAAGCCACAAAACATACTGGTCTTATTTTCTTATCCCTCTTTACTGATGACTCAGATATTTGGCAGCAAAATTGGCAAGTAAGCAAAACAGTGAACAGCTGAAAAATAGTTTCAGTTATAGTCCTAGAGCCGTCCTAAGAAGATTCCCACAAACAAATCTGTCATTCAGGCAACAGCACATTTTCTATGCATTTCATTGAAGGAAATTTCTGATCTGCATGCTGGTTTATATTATGACATGGAAGTGGTTTTATATTATGACATGGAAGCTCCTGCAGCCAGTCAGAAGCTGCGAAAGTCACGCCAGACGTTCGGGTACCAAATAACGTTTGCAAACCAGAACACTCACTTCCTGGTTTGCGGCGTTCGGGAGCCAAAACGTTTGACTCGCAAGGCATCTGGGATCCGAGGTATGACTGTATTCCAGTGTCTGTTGCTGCCACTGTGCCATCCATTGGATCTTTCCTCCCCTGTGCAACATGGTAGTGTTATGGTAAGGCACAGGCAGTATGGTCTAGGGACAGAAAGCCTTTTTCCCAGGGTTGTGAATATCACTTTATTATTTATGCGTCTATCAGGTAGAGAGGAAAGCTTGATCCATACACTCTTTTGGCTTCGGCTGGTGGGAAGGGTCACAGTTCCTTCCCCTCTGGCTTCCTCTCTGACCATGTGGAATCCAGGAGGTCAGGCGCTGGCCAAAGGCCTAGGTCTCAGAAGGACCCTAGACCAGCCCAACCTGCCCCCTATACACTGCTGGGCCTGGGTGGTCATGTTTGGTTATGGTGGCCAGATAGCTGAGAAATCCTTCGTTCTCAGTCTCTCCCTTCTTCTTGGACCATCTGATGGGGAGAACCAGCTGCTAGCTGCCTCTTTGGTCATGCCATTCCCCTTGTGATTCTCCTCTCTGCTCATCCCTCCACCTTCTTTTGCCCTCTGAATGATGGGCTCTTCTATGGCATCAGGAGGTGTTGGCAAGGGAGAGGAGCCCTCTGAACTCCCACAGTGTGATGAGAGTCTCCATTGTAGGGAGTAAAACTGAATAGAGGATTGCCAGCATGCCACTGCAGCAATAGTTCAATAGGATCAGTTTGCTCGTTTATTTTCCATAGTGAAGCCTCTGGTGAATGCTTTGGGCTGGCAAAGTGCCCTGTGGGTTGCAGTCTCAAAAATTTGTTTCTTATCTCCCCTCCCCAATGTAAAGAGCCACCTCTGAAACCTAGGGAGACTTCAGAAATTGCCTCTTCCAATACAACTCTTTAGTTCATGGCTAGAGTTTTATTAACCAAGGAAGAAGCTTGCAGCCCAGCCCTGTTTGTGTTTACTCAGAAGTAAGTCCCACCGTGCCCAATGACCCTTGCTTCTTAGTAGGTATGTTTAGGATTGCAACCTTACGGATGTTATTAAAGACTTAAATCAACGCAATTTGTCTTTCTGGATATTATCGTTAGAATATTATATAGAAATAGAGAACCTTTATAATCACAATCTTAAATTAGGTTTATACAATTAGAGCTAATGGAACATAACAGACAAATAGTGAAAAGGGCTCAGTCTTCCAATTTCATGGACTCCTCTTACTAATCTAAAACAGCCTTATATAATGAAGAAGCAATAAAAAAGAATAGATTCATGAATTCAGAATTGCAGACAAAAAAGCCCTTTCTCTTTCTCATGGACTAGACAAGTGGAAATGGTTTGCAAGGAACAGAGAGACTGTATTTGCAGATCCTAGTATGGTCACATGGGATATATATATATTTAATCTTATGACTATATGGCAGAATTTCAGGGTTGGGATTGTTTTTACAGCTGAAAGGAACTGCACAGCACAATACTTTTGGCACCCTGCCCAGATCTTTCATCTGTCTGTCTGTCTCTGTTGCTTGCATGTTAAAATTTTTAGTTTTCTTCCTATATCCGCTAAGAGTAAAAAAAAAGCCATGAATAAAACCAAACGACAAGCAAAAACAATTGAGGAAATAATTGGTTTATTTAAGGGAATGTTCTCTAAAATGCAACAAAAGGAGCTTTGAATTCTAAAGATCCCGGGCCAAATTCTCGTGAACCGTAAACCAGAGCTTTAACATAAACACATACATTATTTTAAATTTGAAATATGTCTGTGAGTTCTCAGCTCAGGAGTAGACAGGATCATAGCACAAAACTTAGCGCTGTGTGTGTGTGTGTGTGTGTGTGTGTGTGTGTGTGAAAGAGAGAGCGAGAATTGTATTGCACATACAATATGTACCGCTTCTAAATCCACAGTTTCTTAATTGTTGGGTTTTCCTTATATCAAGAGATGAGCAAGTTCTTTCTCTTGACTTAGCATTTTTTACTGTGATTGCCATGCAGGCAGCCTGGCCATGTTCACTTCCTGGCGTGAGGTCATATTAGATCAGTACTTCTGGAGGTAGGGGACCGCTGCGGGGGAAAAACAATCTCCACAGATTACGTGGTTAAAGGCAGCAAAATACTAGGAAATGAGCCACTTCATCTCCTCCATTTTATCCACAAGGAACAGGAAAGTCAACATGGGGCCCATATGCCATGTCTGGCCTGCCAAGATTCTTTCTCCTCCCAATTCTTCTTAGAACAAATGGCCTGCTGGAGAGTTGCCACATGGCGTCAGGGCAGGAGTGCATGATCTCAGGGTGAGGTGGAAGACTCACTGCAGGGAAGGGGAACCTGTGGTCCTCCAGATGTTAAGTACAGTTCCCATCATCCCTTGCCATTGGCCAGGCTGGCTGGGGCTGCTGGGAGGTGGAGTTTTGTTAAGTTGTGGGTGAACATATCAGACGACACAGTGATTCTTCAACAGCTCTTGTTTATTCAGAGGCCAGAACAGAACTGAACTGAAGGACTCAGTCAGCCTGCTTATATAGAGCTCCAGTACCACGTTACTGTAACAACTTTCTAAAACTATCCAATCACTGAACGTCACTTTCAATCCTTCATTTGCATAACTATCTACAGTATCCCCCTGCTGGCCCAGGGTGAGAACTTCAGTACATAACACGTTTGAATGAACCACAAGTTCCTCACCCCTGCCTTAGTTCATTGTAAATAGTTCAAGGGCTTTATATATGCCCCAGAATGCTGCTGTTTCCACCCAGTGCCAATCTGCCTTCTGCCAGCCCCTGACATAGAGCGAGGCCACTGCTGGTTTGTGCTCCAGCTGATGACCTCCCTTTGCTGGTGTTGCAATAAAATGGGACTGGGCCGCTGGATATTCTCTTGAGTGTGTATAACTGCAGAGACAGCTTGAATTAATAATGTACGACAGTTGGATTCCAGCTTCAAGATAGCTTTGCCTGAACAGGCTCAGTGGTAGGGCTGTAGAGTAGCAGAATTACTAGCACAGCTAAAAATGCTGGATATGGAAAATCATGAATATATGAGATAGGGTTGTGGGCTCTCCCCCCCCCCTTCCACATTTTTGCTTGGCATAGAGGCTAGGAAAATATTCTGCAGCCAATATTCAAGAGTTTGCCATTTCTGAGTTAAAGAAAATGAGAGCAAACAAGTTTGGATAAGGGCAAGCAAGTTGAAACGTAAACCGGATAAGATGGAGGTACTATTGCTGATCTGAATGGAGGGAAGCAACCTGTTTTAGATGGGAGGGCAACCCCCTATAGAATCCCATTTCTTGTTATAATGTTGTATATATAGATATTCATTTTTAAAAATTGTTTTATTGTGTGTTATGTGAATCACTTGGGGATTTTGAATATTATCAGTACGTATAGAAATATTATAAATATATAAGAAGACTGAAACGAAACCAGGTTAATATAGAGGTGTGAAAACTGATTTCTGATGCAGAATTTCAAGAAAGAAATGTGAGCATTTAATACTTACTGGAATTAATATATCCTAATTTTCAAGACTAATGAGTCTAGCCCATTTACATGTAGCCACAGAAAAGCAAATATATACATATCTATTTAACTATATATATATATCTATTTAACTATCTTGGTTGCAATCCTGCACACACCAATCAGATTTATGTCCTACCTGTGTGCTGGATTTCACCTATAATGATGAGGACTTTGTGGAATTTATTGCTAGGACTCTCTTTCTGCAGTGTCTCTCTGCTCAAGATAATGCATAATAATGGGCTTTACTTTAAATCTCGCTGACATTAAATAGTAAACAGGCCAAACATAGGCTTAAAGTTAGAGCCAGGCTTAAGCACTTGGTATAATATATTATAGGAACTAAGAACTAAACAGTGTGGGAAAGAAAGTATTAGCAAGACGATCTAGATAGTAAAGCACAGCTTCTGGCAGCATGGCCTGCTAACCATTCCTTACCACTTTGAGAGAATAAATATGCCTTTCAGTAAATTATTGCAGGAAAAGGCTTCATTACTGGGTGCCAGGAGCCTAAGAAACAAGCCATTTAAGAAGGCAGGAGAAGCCAGGCAGCAGAAAGGTACATTTCAATAACTAGGCAATTTTTTGCAGCACGAATGGATTTTCTGTGCACGAAATTAGAAGTGCCAGTAAAAATGGAGCCTCTGATTAACACCCAAATGAATTTATTGGCAGGCAACCTTGTTAGCATTAATGTTCTGTGCCTTTGAGTGATGGTTTTAAGCAATCTTCTTCATGCTATTATCAGTAAGTTACCTCCCTCAGACGTGCATTAGTCGCACTTAATATGATCCTCACCTGGTCTGTAAATTTATGCAATCAGATTTTACCTTGTTTGTTTTTTGCACACTTGCTTACACTTGGCAGTTTGTGTGCAGAGCACGCAACCAGGTGTCGAACTGCCTTAAGCATCAGCCTTGCACAACCACATCTTTGCATCCAAACATATCCAAAACATGCAGAATAAGGAATGCACTTGTTGTGGAGTTTTGCAGATACATTAAGAACAGGAAGCCTTCCCCTCTTGTGCAAACACTCTATCTTGTTTTCTTGCTCAGAAAATAACAGCTGTTCCTATGTCAGCTTGCTGGGGTTAGGTATTTTTCTTTTACCTGGAGAAGGCCCCTGTAATCCTGGAAATTTTATTGGGAAGGAGCTATCCAACAGATGGGGCCATACTCTTCAGTGTTGCAGAAAGAAGAAGAGTCATTAACTATGAAAATGGTAGCGATTCCCTTCCGGCCAGAAGTCTGAAACTTTATACTGAGGAAATTTCATGTACTTTGCTGCGAGCTCCTTGGAAGCAGGGTGTGATACAAATGCAACTAATAAATAATACTGCCCTTTTGCTTTCCAAGATGTAGGAAAGAAAAAGCTTGTGTAATGCTCTACCACTTTGTTACACTAGCCAAAGGGCAATCTCTGTATGTTGGGATTACTGGTGCTATAATTGTGAGGAATTGTATGTACCATATTCACATGGTATTCAGCCAAGATGGAAATTTCCCAAGACCCAGAACTCTAGAAAGCGAATTGTAGTGTGTGATGTTTTCTCCATTCATCATAATTTTTTGATTGCATCATGTTTGGAAAACAATATCCTAAACAACATTCTTCCACCTAATACTTTGAACTTAAAGTAGTGTATACTTAATGTTTAAACCAAGTCTGTAACAAGTCAAATGTATGTAAGGGAAAATGTTGTTGTTTTTTTTAAATCCACAAAAAAACCAACATTGGTATGGTAGAAATGCATCTAACTCTTTTCTCTCCTCCCACTCTGCTTGTGTAGGACAACCTACCCATCCCAAAGGAAGTCAATCGCAAAAAGAACGATAAAGTGGAAGCTCCGCTCCTGGCACCAGCAAATCGCTATGGACACCATTTCACCAAAATAAATTACCTCTCCTCTTTTTAATCATAACTCCTCATTTGTATTAAATATGATGTATGGGTGTTGATGAGGTCATCATGGTGTCATATATCGGGAATTGTTTCTGTGTAAATCATACGAAGAAAATTACGGGACTCTGAGCCTTTCTATAGAGAATTACAGTGGGGGAAAATACGTATCATGAAACCGGTTTATAACCATTCTGACTCAAGTCAAAGCTCTCAGAATTTCACACTGTGAATCCAAGTTTACAAACTTTACAGGTGGGCCTTCAGGCCTGGTTCTACCACAACAATGTCTTCCACTACTCAAAACTCAACAGACCGCATGCAACTGGTAACTTTGCTGCCTCTTCATTTCCATGATTCCGAACTGCTTCTTGCAGAGGCTGAGAGTCCCCCTTTTATTTCATTTTAGATGTAACAAGCCTAGTAGTTTATTTTCATCGATTGTCTGTATATCTCTATATTTTATCCATGTACTCTTTTGATGTATAGAAGTAGTATGAAACTCATGGTTTCCTTGTGGTAAGTGACTGAGATGCTGCCACGGGATTTGAGACACTGATGAATGGTGCTATTTTGGACTTTAAACGTGCTCCTTGGCAAGGTAGCTCTGATGGAGTTATTTTTAATTTCCATGTTCTAAGAAGGTGTTGGTACTTCGTTCTCGTTCTTTAGACTGGACTGACTTGTTTCCTTGTGTCTTCAGTGTGGCTTTCTTATTCAGTGTTGTAGGGTGAGTAATTACTATTACAGTAAGTGCGGAACCGATTCCCACCTGGGTGTGCTCACAAACTTGAAATGGTAAGTGGGAGCAATCACAAAACTGTAATTTACTACGAGTCCCTTTCTGCCATCCTGCTTATATCATTTGGATAAAGAATAGCAATAATTTTCATACGGTCTTTAGGGGTCTTCTTAATGTTTTTTGTCTTTTTTATTTATTAGGAAGGCTTTTTTTTTTTAAAGGGAGGGTTAGCATGTTTTTACATGTCCTCTTAAAATCAATAAAAAATTGGCTGGTTTCCCCCCCTCCCCCCAAAAACATAATCGTTCCTTTAAGTGTATAAAATGACAAACTCTTAAAAAAGCAATGAATAGAATTCCACAGTCTTTCCAATGTGTGGGTTTTACATTTTTGTTCTTGCTCCCAGGGTATTAGGAAACAAAATACAATACAAAATTGTACCATCTCCTCATGGAATGTTGTTGTGTTAGACACAGTCTGGAAGCCCACCTTGATTTTTTTATATAACTCTGTCTTTCAGCTCTTCCTTTGACTGGGCAGGTTTTGACCTGAACTGTTTAGCTTCTGACTGTTAAATACCAATGCATGCACTGCAATTCTTAGTTTTCTTTCCACTTCCTCCTCCTCTTCCTCCTACTTCCCTATTCTCGTGCGCTTTCTTTCTAGTAGACTAGATAGCGTCAATTGTGCTGTATATACATATAGCAAGAATCAGTATTCAGCAGTTGTGGCATTTATGTATAGTTGCAGTTGTGTACTGCTGAAAATGTAGGCTTTTGTAACAGTGTGATCTTTAATAATGCACTACAAGTACCCAATGTATTTTAGCTCTTTTAGTAGGATTTGTTCAATAAATATGCAAGCTCTAAGAGTAACTATAACATCCGTGGTCTCTTTTTCTTTTCCTTCTTCTTCTTATCCTGTGTGGACTATTAAAGTGGGTTACGAGAATGAATGCTGAAAAACAAATAATAAAAACAGCACCCACCAAATCCACTGACATTAATCGACAGAATTCCTGAAACCGAAAGCTTTTTGGAGATTGCAGTAGGTGCTATATAGGCTTTTCATAATGTAAGCAAGGAGGTACTCTGGGAGAAATATCCCAAAGTCCTGGGGTCATCAGAAGGCCCTGCTTCTGCACCTACAATTCAAATTTCCTGAACTGATAAAAATGAGAGGTATGGTCTTGTTTGAATAATACAATAGAGCTGGGGGATGGGCTGCTACAAGGACAGGTGGTCTCTAGGATATGGGAGCTTGACAAATGTGTGCAACTAGGATCCTACAACTTGTCCCTGGATCTCAGCACAAAAATGTGACTGCATATTTTAGTTCTTTTTTTAAATGTTTCTAAGATTTATATCCTAGTTAAAAAATAAATTTAATGCAATCACCCCAATCCAAGCATGGGAAATATTTTGCAACCGTGACACCAACTAGACTTCCCAGTACGCAAAGCATGCCTTCTGGGTTGGATCCTTGCATTCATCCCCCATGCTATGTTCGCCATTCGCCTTGCTGGATTTGCACATGCAGTAAACGGCTGGTAGGTACCGCTAGCAGTGGCAGGATTGTGTATGCCTGTTTAGGGATGCAGAGAGTGAATCGTTCGGATTACAGATAACAGGAGCCGATGGCTATCTTCACCGAGCAAAAGATTTGCACCCAGTTGTGCAAAACACTTCCGATGATCTATTTACATAGGTGTTTGTAGTCTAAAAGGGAAGTTCTGCACATGTTCAGGATGAAAAAGGAGAGAAATGCTGGCTGCACTGTTTGGGCACAGTGCAAAACGAATTAACAGGACGCACATTCCCATGTTGGCCCATCAGGTTCCTAGAAGCAATCTGCCGTTCGTGACTTTTGAGTACATAAGATACATGAGCCCTTGTGATTTCATGATGGTAGTCACTTTGACTTTTGCATAAGCAATTATTTTAACATTTGCTGCTCTGGCAAATAAGTGCACTCAGGGAACAGGCTGACTACTGGGACGGTGAAATGTCACATATATGCTGGTGTTAGGAATAGGGAAACAATTCACATTTAAAGGCGAACTTAACCAAATTTGCATTTTCTGAAACAATATGCAGACAGAAATGCAGCTACATATTGAAATTTACACTTTCCCAAATATTGCAACACTGTTCTCTGGCTGAGTAACATTTTCAAAAATCGAAGAGTCCCAAGAATCCATTGGTCTCTGCAGGCAGATCATCTTAACTGGTTTCCAATCCCTGTGGAGGTGTTATGGTCTCCATGCTTCTAAACCACACCATGTTGTGATTTCTCCATGGAACCATCACCTCACCTGGCAGAGAATACCAGACTGAGCATATGACCCGTCACATTTATAGGACCACAGGCATTCTTGGCCAGCTCCATGGTTGTTAACGGTAGTTACACTTGGTAAGGAGGTCTTGGTATGAATGTTGAAGACCTCCTCCACCCCCGGAAAGAAAAGTTTGGGGATTCTCAACATCAGGTCCAAGACCATCTCTATCAGGAGTAGTCACTGGGGTGGTTTAAACATGAAGCAGAATCCTCCTTCAATCCCATGTGTGTGATATTGGGGGCTAATGCTTTAAATGTGAGCTCTGCTAGATAGGAACTGGGGGAGAGGGTGGGGAAATGGAACCCACACTTTCCCAACCATTAAGTGCTAATGCTGAACCAAGAACCCAAGTTAAACATAACTGAAGCAGGCTAATACCGCCTGCCTCTACCCAGGTGTCGATTATGTAACCCCAGGTCAGTCCCGTCCAAAGGATAACCAACTAGATATTTTATTATGGACCAGCCTGGCATTTAGTAACAGCACTCAAGACTAAAAGCTTCATTGACATTGTATCCTTGGCTGCAAGCAGGACCAGAAGGGGGACGGGGGAAAATCTCATAGCTTTCAGTTGACCTATCAGATTCTCAGTGTCTGGGCTCCCTCTGCCCTTTACAATAGTAATTGGCACCCCCGGTGTCCTACCACCAAGGCTTGTAGAAGTACCTGGCAACAGCAATAAGAGATAGCTACAAAAATGGCGTGAAAGAATAGAATCACAGAGTTAGGGGTATTTCCACCCAACCTCCTGCTCAAAGCAGGGTGATTCATCCATCATTCAATCTTAATACTTTTATTCTGTATCACTTGTCCTACCCCGAAATTCAGTTCTTGCCTACATCCCTTTATTTGGGCTTGAAATGAGAACTTGGCTCAAACAGGGTTTACAATAATTGCCCCAAAGCACAGCATCTCCAGGGACACATGTTGCCTCTTACCCCACTAACTATAGACCTGAGTAGGTGAGAGTCAGGTCCGCAAATCAACATATTCTTCATTCAAGAATACATCCTGTATGCCAAAAATGTCCCTTCAGTTGCTGCTGGACTCCAAATCCCATTAGCCCTGGGCAGTGGCGTAGCGTGGAGAGCACAGAGGCAGTTGCCCCAGGTACAAAATAGGGGTGCAAAATTTCGACACCTGCTGCTGCCTCAGTACAGCTGCATGCTTCCATCACGGGGCTCCACTGAAAACGTCTTCTCCATGTGAACAAGGAAGCGACCTCTCCGGACAATAGAATGACTCTTCATTTCTTATCTCTGCGGCTGTCATCTCCTGGGTGACATGGGCACCGCTAGGCAATTTAATGCGCATGCGAACTCCATCCATTTCCCTCTCCCCCACACTCCCTAGGCTTGACCCCGGGCACTGACAATCCATGCTACGCCACTAGCCCTGCGCAGTATGGCCGATGGTCATGGATAGTTGTAGACCAACAACATCAGGAGAGCCAAAAATACCTCTCACCCTCTTTAAGTTGTTTTTGTAAAACTACCTTAATCTATATCACATATGTTCAGAGGATATCAAAACCTATTAATGAAAATGCTGCATTCCAAAGAATGGGCTCTTATGATAGCCAGGATCTTCAAGAGGCTGAGCGGTTCACAAATAAACACATGCTGACTTCTCATTTCAGAGCATCAGGATTATATGATGAAAAAGAATATCCCTGTTTGTGATGTAAGACAATCTTGAGGTCCCCTTGCACTTGTCTCTTGATATCTCAAAACCTTCTTCTCTGTGTGTACTACTTGTAACCTCAGAGTGTTCCTCTTAAGTCATTTCAAAGCTGTTTAAGAAATTATGCATTTACAAAGAGTCTGATTTTTCCATGAATACATCAAGGGGCGGCTGGTTTTCCCTTCCAGCTGCAGCCCCATGTGCCACATCAAATGCTGGTTGGGAGATTTAAAGAAGTGTTATTAAGGGGGCTGCAACAAGAGGGGGCTGAAAAGTCCCAGTACACGTTAAAACTCCATTTCTATCTCTCCCTCTCCATGTGTGCCATATTCCTAATCTCTGTGTAAATGAAATTTTTATTCTACGCGAGTAGCAAAAACGGCTGGCAAAAATGGAGGAAATGTGGCAAAAATGGCAGTATGAACATTTGTTGGATGCTAGGGCACATTCTACGTACTTAGGCTGTGCATTCACCTTTCAGATTTTCTAGTATAATCACAATAATATGCACATGGTCATAGTTCAAGATTGAGCTTAAACAATTTACCACCTGAGCACAGCTTGAACATGCTTCTACAGTGCTATCATTATCTGTGCAAACATGAATTTGCAGCAGTTCCCAGTTCCTCTGGCTTCCTCTTCCTAGATTCCCGATGCATTCTTAGTATCTTATCCAAGGTTGTGTATTTTAGAGCTCAAACACCTTGTTATTGAGGCTTCATTTAGCAATTGTTTTTTAGAGTCAAACCACACATAAAAGGTGAGATCTAGGACAGATGAGATCCAATACTTTAATTTGTCTCTCTTTCCACTATCCTTAGCATGACAATATGGAGAGGACATTACGCTAAGGCCAATTTTGTGTGGGCTGCAGAGCTTTGCAAAATGGATAAAATGTGGATGGGGAACTCTTTGGACGATCTTCTGGTGAAACTGCGTGCAAATTAATTTTACTGCTGTCCCCACTGACCCCTGTGCACATCAGTTGTTACAGTGTGGTTTGCTAGCAAATTCTCACAGCAGAGTTTTATATAGTCCTGTTTCATTTCCCTCTGAGTCATTTTGGCTCCTATGGAGTTCTCCCCTTCCTGTTTGCTTAAAGGCAATGTTTCTGCCCGTGACTCACTAACTCCATTTGTAAAGTCTGCTTGCTCCGTTGAAGTCTACTCAGAAGCCACACACATTTCCTGCACAATCCTAATTTCCTGTTCAAAACCACCTGGATCCTCTGCACATCTTTAAAACCCTGTGTAAGTTCTCAAGCAGATCACACACATCTGCAGCCATAACTATTTATCCAGAAGTAGAAGAGGCTTTGAGTAACCTCCCGAGTGTGGTAGGTCTCTCCATCTGAATACCACTCTTCTATGTAAACAGCAGTTATCTGAAACTGCAGGTTACTGTAGGAGCAGTAAAAAATTTCCATTGGGTTCTGGAATGTTAATTTAGCCACAGCAGGAAATTATTACACGCCCTGAAACCCTGTTAGTATGTAAGATTTTAGCCAGCAAAGGAAGGAGTCAACTTAGGTGAATTCATGTTGACCTGTGTGTTGAAATATTGTGACTCCAGCAGTTTGGAAGAGATCTTTTCATTAGGACATCAAAGTGGCTTGCGAATCAACATAAAAACTTCCCCCAACCCTGGCAGAATGGTGACTTGCCCAGGAAAGCAGATATATAAATAAGTTGAGCAAATACTTGGAGAGATGAGACGCACTCATTTCTGAATGCTGCCTTTCTGCTTTGACTAATCTGAGCTTGCAGTTATGCCCATAATTACAATTAGGCTGGAAACATGCAATATTGGTATGACAGAGGCATTGTTGATCTTTGTATACATATACACAGTGCTCTTTTTGTGATGCTTTTCACTGGTGCAGAGTAACCTTTTTTTGCTGCCCACTGCACTTTTATCAAGAGAGGTGTACCAGCACCTCAGTTTTCACACACAAAAGCACTACATAGATGTTAAGTTGTGGGTGAACACATCAGACGACACAGCGATTCTTCAGACAGCTCTTGTTTATTCACAGGCCAGAACAGAACTGAACTGAAGGGTTCTGCCAGCCTGCTTATATAGAGCGCCCCTACAATGCAACAGTAACAGTTTTCTATAACTATCCAATCACTGAATGTCACTTTCAATTCCTTATTTGCATAAGTGGACCTGAGTGAAAACTATCTACAGTATCTCCCTGCTGGCCCAGGGTGAGAACTTCAGTACATAACAATAGACATAACTATGGATCATTCACATGGTGCTAAACCATGGTTTCTATGCAATGTTGGCTAATGCAAACCTTTTTGCAGAACTTTCCCCCCTAACATAATGCATTTCATATATTCCTTTCACTAATATGTGCACTTTTATGTACACTTTCTTCCAGTACATGCATTTTGGTATATATTACTTTGCTGGAGAATGGCACTGCAAAATTAGGAGAGCTTCAGATGTCAAAGGATGGCTGTGCTTTGGTTTGCATATGGTTTGAAAAGTGTGGATTTGCCTTTAAATGAGAACGAGAATCAAATTTCTCCCGCATTTGGCTTCTTATACTATAAAGGATGGATCGCCAACATGGTTATTGTAGGCACACAAGAATCCGCAGAAATCTTCCCTAATGCCCACACGATCCCCTCCCTCTGGGAAAAATAAGCTTGAAAGAAGCATTCTACAGTAGTCAATAGGATAGATTGCAGTGTGTGCTTGGTTGTGGTTTGTGTGCAGTTCCTGCAAGTTTCTCCAGTTTTGCAAACAGGCTGGTCCTTGTTATTTATTATTAATATTCATTACATTTATATACAGCCCTTCAGCAAAAGATCTCAGGATGGTTCACAAGATAATACAAGATAAAAGCACAAATAAATAGTTAAAACAGAAACAACTAAACAATAACCTCCCTCCCACAAACACATGAAAAAGGCTGTATAATATTAATCAGCCAAAAGCTGATATTGTGGAGTCTATAGTCTTCTAAATTTTGCTTCAGAGCCTCGTGTTAAATTCCCAGCATGATGCCTTAAAAATCAGCCCTGATGGTTAACTATAAAGTTGTGCTTTCTCTAACATATTCTTCTCTTTTGCAGACAGTTGCTTTCTACAGATCATATCTGTACGATCTGCATTTCTTTATTTATTTGGTGACTTTTAAAAGCTGTGTCCTGCCTTCTCACCAAATGGTGTTCAAGGTGGCTGACAGTAAGATTCAGAGTGAAATGTAACGTAGCAATCAAAATGTAAAAAACCCCCCAAATGATGCTCTTGAGACTAGAAAATGTGTTCTCTTTCTCCATTAATAGAGCAAAGGAAGGGAGGACTAAGAGTTTAAAATTCTTTAAAATCTTCAAAACCTAAAACTCATTAGAGCTTGGATGCAAACGAAGAATGAGTGCATGAGAAGCAGTACTAACTGATATTGTTCATGACAATTGCCAAGATTTTCCTCTCCCTTCCCTTTTGGCACCAGGCTTCTGCAAGGCTGCTGTTTACTTGAATGTGATTAACCTTGTGTTCATAGATCTCTCAAACTAAATGAATAATTATTTGGCTGGGTGGGAATGTCAATGTCCTGTTATGGTGTCTCTCGCTAAGGGACTGCTACTTGCTTTGGTGAGTGCAGAAGAAACCCAGTCCTTGTTTGGAAATTCTGATGTCAAGGCAATAGATGCAACCCTGATCAAGTTACAATCTGGGGGAAGCTTTGCCAACAATTTCTTTTGAGGCAGAAGTCCCTCCTTTTGTATTTGTGTGTTTGTATATGAGAGACAGACAAATAGTGAGCAAAGAACAAAGAAAGAGCAGGGCCGGCTCTACCATTAGGAAGAGTAGAGTGGCTTCCTCAAGTGGCAGATACTGGGATGGTGGGCAGAGGTACAAGCAGACCCCTATCCTTCCTTCTGAGTTCCCAAGCCATTCATCTCTGTTGGAGGCAGGGATGTAAGAAGGCATTGTTCTGCCCTGTATTTGTCCTGTGCAGCTATGTTTCCATTCCACTGCAGTTCACCTTCAGCCAAAAGCTACATTATTCGTCTCGCCGTCTGCTGTGGCAAAATTATGCAACTCACATAATCAATTACTTCATTATATTGTCTTTACATTATTCCAACCCCTTTATTTCAATGCAAAAGAAATGCAACTCAATGGAAGGGAAACTGTAAGCAACTTAATGTGTTGTTTGAAGACTGAAAGCAACAACAACAACTACTACTACTACTACTGATTATATTCACAGGATTGATTTCTGTTCTGGATATGGGATGAATAAGCAAACACTGGCAATTTGTGCTCTCGTTTCCATTTTGTCAGAATTCTCCCGTAGTTGAAGAACACCCTTAGTTCACGGACAGAACTAGGAGTGGCATGGAATCTACTTTGTGCCCCTTGCCCTCAGGTGTGGTTCAAGACACTGTCTCATCCACCAGTGCTCAGGTAAGAGTCAAGTTCTAGTCCAGTTAGCTGGAATGGGGGGAAGTGCCATCGCGTCCTTCATGTCAGGCAGAAAATGTCTTGGGCAATGTAAAGAGACATGATGGATCTTAACAGTGCAAACACTGAAATCTAGAAGACACCCTGTTAGAGGATCATTCTACAGGACAGAACCAATGAAGCTAAGGCTTGCTTTAATTCCTTAATTTATATTTTGCCTTTTCCTCCCAAAGGAGCCCAGGGCAGCAAACACATTGGTGATTTAAAAATATACCTTTGGAAATAACATTAAGACATCCAAAACACACACTCCTGCTGCTAATAATTTCATGGCTACCAGGAATAGTACCTCTTAACCTTCAAATGCCTGGTAAACCGGAATGTTCCTCTTTCCTCTTAAAAGTTCCTCCTGAAAGTTAGTACTGAGGGAGAAATACCTCACCAGGGAGGGCATTTCACAAGTGGAGAAGCGCCACCAAGAAGGCCCTGTCATGGGACAACACCAACCAGAAATCCGCCTAGGCCTTACAAACAGGGCCTTCAATGGTGTTTACTGCCAGGAAAGTGTGTATAAGACTGCAGCCTGTGTGTGTGTGTGTGTGTGTGTGTGTGTGTGTGTGTACAAAAAAGGACTTAAAAGGCAGAGCCATCATAAATGGGAAGAACAAAGTGATGGAGCCGTTGCAATATCCAAGTGCCTGCTGACTTCTGCCAACCAGAGTGGAAGGTGAGGGGTGGGGACATTTTCCTCTGTTTTTTTGCTGCACTGACACAATAGAGTGTTTTGGGGACTAGCCCCCTCAGGGGAACAGCCAGGTTTTGGCTCCTGAAGCTCCCAATGCCCTGCCCTCAAACAACCCCTTGGGCTTTTTGATGCTGCCATCAGGAGGATATTGTCCTCCTTTAAGTCTAATCAAGTCTATAGCACATACTTTGCTATCTAGAGAGGATCCCTTCCATGCCTGGTGTATCGATATTATTTGGCCGCTTCTGTCCCATTATTTGCTTCTTATGCAACAACAAATACTGTAAAAACCTAGAATAAACACTGTCTGCCCTCTGACCACTTTTCCAAGAAACAGTTCAAGTATTTTCCAAAAAAGCAACAGCAATGTAGGAAGTTTTCCAATTTGGCATTGCTAACATGCTAGGCATGCCAAAGGTTTTGTCCTACTTGCTGGGGTCAGAAATGCACACTGTACAGTGTGGGCACGTTACCGTCCCTCCCTCATGGCTTATGTAAGTGATGTTTGTCGCGGATGAAATACTGTAACCATAAGGCTCAGAGCACTTCACATAACTTCATTGCGATCTTCTTCTTGTCAAAAACAATTGCTTTTGACTGATTATAAATGCAACATTCCAGAACACTTGCTTATTACCATCCATCATTTATATAACCCGTTTATATGGGTTCTACAGCCTTTTTGCTGCTTGTTCTCTCTACTACCAGGTAAGAAAGGTACAGAGGATGACTTGAAGTTTACAGCATACTATTCTTTGAAGGAGAACTACCTGAAAATGATTCACAGATGGTATTTAACTCCAAGTAGGCTTGCTAAGATGCATAAGTCTGAATCAGTCTGAAGTGCTGGAGATGCAAAGAGGCGGAGGGACTTGTGGTGGACTTGTAAAATGGTAAAAGAGAACTGGGAAATGATCCATAATGAATTGAAATAAAAATGTTCAAAAGTACTTTCCACCCAAAACCAGAGTCCTTTCTGTTGGGGAGAATCATACTGAAATTCCCAGGTGTTAAAAAAAAGGTTATTTATGTATACTACTACTGCGGGTGGTGCCATGGGTTAAACCACAGAGCCTAGGACTTACCGATCAGAAGGTCGGCGGTTCGAATCCCCGCGACGGGGTGAGCTCCCGTTGTTCGGTCCCTGCTCCTGCCAACCTAGCAGTTTGAAAGCACGTCAAAGTGCAAGTAGATAAATAGGTACCACTCCAGCGGGAAGGTAAACGGCGTTTCCGTGCGCTGCTCTGGTTCGCCAGAAGCGGCTTAGTCATGCTGGCCACATGACCCAGAAGCTGTACGCTGGCTCCCTTGGCCAATAAAGCAAGATGAGCGCCGCAACCCCAGAGTCGGTCACGACTGGACCTAATGGTCAGGGGTCCCTTTACCTTTACTACTGTGGCCCGTGTATTGTTAACCCAAAAATGGAAAACAAGCAAGGTCCTAACTAAAGAGAAATGGCAACTTGAGTTGACAGAATATGCACAACTCGCAGACTTAAACATATAGAATAAGAGAAGAAGAACATACGTTTAAAGAAGATTGGAAAATGTTTATTGAATATATGGAAAATAATTGTGCACAGCTGGAAATGCTGGCATCGTTAAGATGAACTCAACAGTGTAAACAAGTTTTGATGGATGCAGTAATGGTATACTGAATAGTATCGTTTTTGTAAAATATGCAGGGATTTATGATACGTAAATGAACCATGGAAAGAGAAGAAGGGAAGTCACTGATATCTTAAGGATGTAAAATGAGTATTTTAAATTTTAAAGCAGAAAATTTTATAAAAATTATATATATGTATAAGAAATTTAGAGGAGATTTTAGGGCAGTGCAAGCGGTTTGGCTGCACTGGGTGCCACGCTGCAGGGGGCGCCACAACAACCCTGTAGAACAGTGCAAGAGGGGCAGGGAGGGATGGCTTATAGTGTCACACAGGGTGCCGCTGAATTTTGAGGGCCCTCAAAATCCGCCAGGGACGCGGGTGGCACTGTGGCTTAAACCACAGAGCCTAGGACTTGCCGATCAGAACGTCGGCGGTTCAAATCCCCGCTACGGGGTGAGCTCCCGTTGCTCGGTCCCTGCTCCTGCCAACCTAGCAGTTCGAAAGCACGTCAAAGTGCAAGTAGATAAATAGGTACCGCTCTGGCGAATCCCCGTGATGGGGTGAACTCCCATTGTTTGGTCCCTGCTCCTGCCAACCTAGCAGTTCGAAAGCACGTCAAAGTGCAAGTAGATAAATAGGTACCACCCCGGCGGGAAGGTAAATGGCGTTTCTGTGCGCTGCTCTTGTTTGCCAGAAGTGGCTTAGTCATGCTGGCCACATGACCCAGAAGCTGGATGCCAGCTCCCTTGGCCAATAAAGCGAGATGAGCGCCGCAACCCCAGAGTCGGCCACGACTGGACCTAATGGTCAGGGGTCCCTTTACCTTTACAAAATCCGCCACTGGCAAATATCATTTATCTGTGGGTGGGGAACTAAATCTAGCCCCCTTCTTTCTAAGTAGAGAATAGGTGCTATCACCAACTATCCATCTGGGGCTATGCAGACATGGCCCCAATATCCAGATCAAGCCAGGGTCCACTCGTACAACACCAGCATATATGCCGAGTGCTGCATTCAGCTATGGATATGTTCAAGAAAAAACATGTTTCCATTTGCATATGTCCAAACTGGATTGGGGCTAATGGTAAGAGTAATATCTAATCACTGTGGCAAGGATATGCAATTCAAAATATTATACATACATACATATATATGTATGTATGTGTGTGTGTGTATATATATGTAATATCCTTTTATTATTTTTTTTTAAAATCACATTGGTGTGCAATAAAACTCTATAATGTTCACAGTATTAAAATGTCACTAATAGAAAATATTGGTTTCTTATGTATAAGAAATTAGCATTTAAGCGAATTATTTATCAGAATTAGCATTTAGGCTAATTTCTTTATCTTGCAGATTCAAATTTGACTGGGGTACCTGGCTGGTGTGCTTCTTTAAGAGGTTTCTATTCTGATGCTCAGACATGACACAGGTTGTTGCTGGCATCCATCTGTCTCAAGAGACAATGGAGTCTGCCTCCGGGTGTAAAGTCAAACCGCTGCATTAGCAGCACCGAAGTGGCCTCCCCTGAGCAGTGTGTATGGAGGTCCTGGGCTGCCCAGATGACAAGACCTCCCTCTTGGCCTCACTGCTGTGGTCAAAAGGAAAGGAAAGCAATGCATTTGGCACCAGTTTGGCTGCAGGAGTTGTTAGATGGATGATACAACTTGGTTAGGGTTTACTCCTTAGCCTCTTCTTCTCCCAGAGATATTGCCCAAAGCAGTGGAGGTTTAGGACCAGAGTTTTCCTTCTCCTAGATGGACTACCTTCCTAGGTTGATGAGCCCCATCTGCCCCTCACTTCCCTCTACAGCACCTGCAGAAACCGCCTTCTTAACTATTGGACCCACTATTGGTCTTGTCTGCTCAATTCACCAGTGCCTGTCTTTGCCTGCAGAGGAAGTCCCATGTCCCAGGAGATCATCAGGAATAGGAATGTCAGAAAGTGCTCAGATCAAATCAATGACTTATTAAGCACTTCTTGAGACTTACTCACTGTGGGTGAACATATCAGACGACACAGCGATTCTTCAAACAGCTCTTGTTTATTCACAGGCCAGAACAGAACAGAACTGAAGGGTTCAGCCAGCCTGCTTATATAGAGCTCCACTACAACACAACAGTAACAACTTTCTGTAACTATCCAATCACTGAACGTCTCTGTCAATTCCTTATTTGCATATGTGGACCTGAGTGAAAACTATCTACACTATCCGCCTGCTGGCCCAGGGTGAGAACTTCAGTACATAACACCCACACTGTTTTAGGAATATCAGTGTAAACCTTAGTTCAAAGCTTGACATGACTAGGTTGTGCAAGAACCAATTTTTAATGAAAGATAAAACTATTCTGTAAATATTATTTGCAGGTATTGCACACATGTCCTGCTCGTGAGCTTCAGCAGGCATCTGGTGTGAAAAAGAGTCCTGGACTAGAGATGGAGATGTTGGAGTACAGAAGCCCTCTTGTTTGCTAATGTCTAACTGAGCATATATTGGGCATTTTGCTTGCTGTGTTTTAAAAATAATTCATAACCGCATAGAATAGTGTCTCTTCTCTGGGACTACAGATGATTTTAAACATATGCCAGTTATGTGAAGAGGAGCAGATTCAAAAACGGCAATGGCCTCACCAAACATCGTGCAGCTACTGATTGTGCTGCACAGAACCGCAACCCTAAAAGCCCTCCCAGAGGGCTACTAAACGGCAAGACAGGCCACCAATGAGATGGAAGATTTTTTAAAAAATCCATATGATTACATCATCAGAGCATAGTTTCATTGGCTGATGCTGTTTCTGAAGGCAGGGTGCTGTTACCTAGCAACGTCTGAGAGGCTGTGACGAAACCCTGTTTTAACACTTTCTGTTGTTTTGTAACAGTGACCTAGTTTTGCTTTATAGGTCGTTTCAAAATGCAACAATTCCAATTGAAATGGGATTTTTAATTTTTGCACACAGAACATCACATTGCAGCTCAGTTTCTGTAGGTTTGGACACTAACATCAATACCCTGAGAAAAATACCATACCCGCCAACATTTCTCTGATGAAAATAGGGATGTCCTATTCCATAATAATAATAATAATTTTATTATTTATACCCTGCCCATCTGACTGGGTTGGCCCAGCCACTCTGGGAGGCTTCCAACATTTATAAAAGCATAATAAACATTAAAAATACTTCCCTATACAGGATTGCCTTCAAATAGCTTCTAGAGGTTGTATACTTACTTATCTCCTTGGCTCGCATCCCCACGTTCAATATTGTTTGTGCCTGCAAAAGTTTTGGGGCAGACATACTGCTTCGTTTCCAGTTGGTCTCATAGCTGCCTGCTGAGACCCAGTAACTTTTCATACTTTTCATACCACAAATGTCCTGGGGTGGGGTAATTGTGTGTGTGTGTGTGTGTGTGTGTGTGTGTGTGTGTGTGTGTGTCACGTTTTTGTGCTATACCACAATCATGCTGCTCCAGACAGCAACAATACAATAACATTGTTGAAGCCCTGCAGAACAACTAATAAAGGGAGGAATGATGTGTAGACTGTCTAGTATAAATCTACCCCTGGGGTATTGCTCAGTCAGTAGAGCGTGATCCTCTTAATTTCAGGTTGTGGGTTCGAGCCCCACGCTGGGCAAAAGATTCCTGTTGGTTGTGAGGAAATCACTGACTTTCCATTCATTTTTTTAAAGCCCCACTGAAAGTATGGCCTTCAACCAGAATTTTTCATTTCAGGGGGTGGCAATCTATCTGGTTAAAGTTCCCTATACTCCTCCTGCGAGACGCGGGAATCGTCTCCCGCTCACAATCCCTCCCCTCCGGAAGGAGGAGAGACTTTCTCCTCACAGAACTACAGTTTACAGGGAATAAAATATGAGTGTTCAGCCAGTGATTTTTTTATGGCGTTAATTACTATACAGTTTGCCTTGAAGGAAAAGAAATGTGCTTGAGAAATGTATTCCTTCATGAAAGGACTATAAGTTGATGTAAACAATTTCTTAATCAGTCCCTAATATTAAAGTTGTAAACTTTATGTCTGTTTTCTGTCAGCTGTTCTGTATCATCTCAGCAAAGCAAAACTTTGAAATGCTAACACATTTGTTTACTTTAAGCCCAGAACTGCTCCAGTGAAGTGAAAAACAGACAGGAAATGCATACTCTGAGGAATATATGCTTTAAATATTTGGCTTAAAATAGCTGCTATTGATTCAATCTGTGCACAGATTAGTATGAAGCATTTAAAATGGCTGCAGTTTGAGGAGGATGTTCACTAAAGCAGTGGTTCTCAAACTTTTTTCTCTGGGCCACGCTTTCAGAATAAAAAATTGCTCAAGCCACACCGAATTTTTAATTGATAAGAAATGCATTGCAAAACAAAAATAAACAACTCCACTTCCCTAGGGAAATCCAGCTTTGATTTATTAAGCATTGGATCAGACTTGACTGATAGACTAATTGTACCACTATCGACAATTAAGAAACAAAAGAATACTGCATGGCAATAAAAGGCAAACATGTAAGAATAGTTGGGGATGGAGGTGGGCTGTGTGGTTTCTGTGTGAATTACGGTATATATCAGCCATGCTGTGATCCCCTCACCAAATTTCTGAAAACACATATGCAAAAAAACGCTGCATACAAAACGATCTGTGGGACGGAAAGCAAAGTTTCAGCATTTAAACATCAGGCTAATTCTCAGCACACTTGTGGGTAAGAGCCTAATTGAAATGAATGGGGCTTGCTTTGGCAGGCTGTTGGACGATTGCAGCTACAATCTTCCTCCGGCAACACTTTAATAAATGCTTCAAAATCTCATTTATTCCAACAGATAAAACTTCACAGGCATTATATTACATGTTCAGCCAACCAGACTGCCAGATCTGATTGCACGTAAGCCAGCTATTATGGAAACTCAGCAATAATTTGGCCAGAATCCCTCTAAACAGGTAGATAATCTTTCCAACTGGAACAGAGAAATAAAATGTGTTTTTGCTTGAGCAAACCCTTTAGACAGCAATTTTTGGCTTAAAATACCGGTGTTAAAAGTAAAATACAGAACCATTTTGCCTGTAAAAGAGCTGCACTGTGCTCAAAAGCTGACAAATGTTTGCTGCTGGTGTTTGATCTAGATCCTATGTCTTGCTGGAATCGCTGTGTAGGCAGACCATCGTGCTTCAACAGACGAGGACATGTTCAAACATAATAACAAGGATGATTTTACCTGGGGATAACTAGCTGTCTCGAAGACTTTGGTTAGTACTTATACTTTGGTAAGTATAAGTAAGTACAGGCCGTTTTTTCCAGCCAGAACTCACCAGAACACAATTCTGGCACCTCTCAGGTGGGCTCCATTGCCATTGTAAGAGAACAAGGGAGGCATTCATGGTGCTTTCTGGCACCTCTTTTTCTAGAAAAATAGCTCTGACTAAGTATACTTAGGAAGTAAACGTAAAGGATGTAGGTGGCACTGTTGTCTAAACCACTGAACCTCTTGGGTTTGCCAATCAGAAGGTCAGCAGTTCGAATCTGCACAACAGGGTGAGTTCCCATTGCTCTGTCCCAGCTCCTGCCAACCTAGTAGTTTGAAAGCACACCAGTGCAAGTAGATAAATAGGTACTGCTCTGGCGGGAAGGCAAATGGCGTTTCCGTGTGCTCTGGTTTCTGTCACGGTGTACCATTGCACCAGTAGCAGTTTAGTCATGCTGGCCACATGACCCAGAAAAGCTGTCTGTGGCCAAACACCAGCTCCCTCGACCTGAAAGCAAGATGAGCGCCGTAACCCCATAGTCACCTTTGACTGGGCTTAACCATCCAGGGGTCCTTTACTTTTATCTTTCCTTAGGAAATATAAACACCTCAAACAAACAGACTTCTACTGAGACGCTTAAAACTTGGTCCGCATTGTTGCAGAGCCAGATGAGGTGTCCAGTGTGACATGATCAGTAACTTGAGCAAATCATCAGAAATACAAAATATTTCGGATTATGGTCATACTCATTACTTGCATAAAATAGCAAAATAGAGGAAATTTGTATGGTGTCTGGTACAAGTGGGCGCATCAGGAAAAAGAGTCACAAAAGCAGAATTCCTATTGCTTTAAATTTAATGGAACAGAGCTGGTCCAAAATATTTTGCTACCTGAGGAAAACTAGTAAATTTAGAAATTATTACTACAATTTAAAGAGAAAGGCAACACCATAGTGAATAAATCTCTACACCTGCTCAGTCCAGGGGTGTTAACTTTAATGGGCAATTTCAAGGTCCTTGCTCTCCCTACTAATGGTTTTTCTAGAGCAGGGTTTCCATACCCTCCAACATTTCTCCGATTAAAATAGGGATGTTCTATTCCATAATAATATTATTAATGATATTTTTTAAATTTAGGTTGCCCAAGCCGCTCTGGGCAGCTTGCAATGTATATAAAGGCATAATAAAACATTAAACATTTACAAACTTCCCTATACAGGGTTGCCTTCAGATGTCTTGGCGGTCAGATAACTCCATACCCTCCAACATTTCTCTGATGAAAAAAGAAAAGCAGGACATTCTTGGATCAAATCAGAAACCGGGACAGCTTCTGCAAATCCGGAACTGTCTCTGGAAAAAAGGGACACTTGGAGGGTCTGGGATTCCCGAACTTGGGTCTCCAGCTGTTTGTGGACTACAGTTCCCGTCTTCCCTGACCACTGGTCCTGCTAGCTAGGGATGATAGGAGTTGTAGTCCAAAAACAGCTGGAGACCCGAGTTTGAGAAACCATGTTCTAGAGTGCAGTAGAGAACTGCCTTCTGTACAGTAGGGCACACAGTCACCCTATAAAAGTTGCAGACCTTTCCCTGTTTTTGGTAATGAACTCAAATCAGTCTAAAGTTAAAATAGGTTGCTCAGTGAGTCAGCTGCATGGGAAGAACTGGGTGGGTCACTCCTGCATAGGAAAACAATAAACCCTTCAGTCACAGGAAGTTTACAAATGCTTAGAGCTACCCTTGTACTCTGAATGAATAATGTTTCAGCACTCCCTATTCTGGGTGCTTTTCTCAAACTTAATTGGAGGTTTTCTTTGTTGCTATGGCATAGATTCCACCACTCCCCATCACTGTGTACAACATATTCTATACGCTTGCGCCACCTTGTGGCATTCACTTAGATTTACACCACCTACTGCAACTCATCTGCTTACTCAGTATTTTGATGTGTTCAGTCTTCAACTGCATTCTTCCCAATGTTATCTAGAGTTGACTGTGCAAAACCCTGGGGTTAAATGACAACAAATCTGCTCTCAGGAGGAATGTTTCTGGTATACTTGGTGCAATATATATGTGTCTATATCTACTAGGTTGTTGTTTTTTGTATTTTTACTGTTGCTACGATAATTGCTTTTGTTTCTGATATTTCTGATCTGTTTTATATTTGTTTTGGGATTCTCTTTTGTAGGCTATCTTGAAAATTTAGATTAATAACATTATGTGGTGTGTGTGTGTGTGTGTGTAATTTCTTCAATTGTAGCAAGGCAGCTTTTGTTTCCAAGTGGCCGCCGGGACCACATAACACCGGTTCTGAGAGATCTGCATTGGCTCCCAGTACGTTTCCGAGCACAATTCAAAGTGTTGGTGCTGACCTTTAAAGCCCTAAACAGCCTTGGTCCTGTATACCTGAAGGAACGTCTCCACCCCCATCGTCCAGCCTGGACACTGAGATCCAGCGCCGAGGGCCTTCTGGCGGTTCCCTCGCTGTGAGAAGTGAGGTTACAGGGAACCAGACAGAGGGCCTTCTCGGTAGTGGCGCCCACCCTGTGGAACACCCTCCCTTCAGATGTGAAGGAAATAAGCAGTTATCCTATCTTTAAAAGACATCTGAAGGCAGACCTGTTCAGGGAAGTTTTTAATATTTAATGCTGTATTGTTTTTAACACTTGATTGGGAGCCGCCCAGAGTGGCTGGGGAAACTCAGGCAGATGGGTGGGGTATAAATAATAAATTATTGTTGTTGTTGTTGTTAATTTGTTTCATGTACAATCAATTCAGCCGCCATGTAGGTAACTGGAAATAGCAAAGTACGTACAGATATCACAGTTCTAGGAGTTCCAGGAGTCATCAATATCAAGAATAGAACTTCTTTTGTCCATAAACCAGTTGCTTAGATTGATCTCAGCTGATGCTGTGGAACAGATGCTGGAAAGCTTAAATGAAGATACTTCTTCCCTTTACCCCTCTTTTCCATTTTACTGCACTTCAGCTCATGTAATTGGGTTTGTTGATTTTGTATATGATTTTGTATGCAGTAGTGGGTTTAGATTCTTATCACCAGCTCTCAGCCCTAACTCAGATAAGCAGTGATGGTTCCTCTTAGAAATACGCTCTTGCATATCTATGTATAGTTAGCAACAGCTTTCATGGGAAAACCCACCTGCTGTATTTGATTTCGACTTGTTGGAGGACTGTTATAATAGGATTAAGAGGGAATTATTGTACTTTAAAAAAACACCACCACAATAAGAATAGAGATCTTGGAATGTGGAGAGTTCATGGACATTAAAAGAAATCAAATCGTAAATCTGATCTAGCACAAAGAAATATGGATCTGTAAGTCTTGGCACCCAAAATGAAAGGTATTGCTTCTGGGGAAAGTACTTTTGCATGGGAAAGTACTGTAAATCTGTGAACTCATTCTAGGAAGATGGTGCCTCTGAGTTCCTGAAGGAAAAGATTCGGCCAAGCACGGCCGCTGAAAAAAAGGAAAATGAAAGTCTCAACTTCTCTTTCTGGAAAGCCACAAAACTGCAAATTGTTCTTCTAGTTTGGTTTTGGTTATTTCTAGCCTGAGCCATAGGTTCTTGCTCAGTCACAAGAAGTGACTTGAGGATCTTGAAACGTACTTTTGTTGCCATGCTAAAGACATAGTCTGCTGTGGTAACAGCTTCTTCTTGTTCGTTGATTCATTATTTTGGGGTGGCCTTAAGCAGTTAATTAGTTCATTGCTTAGATCACATGTAAAGCATGCAATTAGGCATTCTGGGCATAGTTGCTTTAAAGCCAAATATGTTGATCTTGATGAGCTGTCTCTTGGAAAAAAAATTAAAACTTTGTTTGCCTCAGAGGACAGGCACTGTTCTTCAGGTCCCCAAAGGAACTAGAAGGAAATTATAGAGGGATTTTGCACTAATTATTTTGGGTTGGGGGGGTGGATTTGGAATTTTGGTTATTTTGATTGAATTATTCTGATTGCGGGATTGCAGGAGGTACACTCTAGGAGGCTAAGGCAGGCAAGGACCCACAGCCCAGGTGGGGCTCGCTAGCTCAGGGAGGAGGTGTGTGATTCCTCAGCTGTAGTAGGCTTAGAATGGGTCACATGCCTTGTCAAGCCCAGATGCTGCAATGAACATACAAGACTGCATCCTGGCCGGGCCTGCGCCTCATTCTCCATTCTGTCCTGTAGTCCTTGCATGCAGCACTGCTTCTGTTCCACTGCGGTTTGTCTTCCACCCTAGACTATGCCATACGTCACACTGTCCACCATGGCAAAATTCAATATCTTACATAATTTCTGCAATTAATTGTGTAAATTATGTTGTCATTACTGTTAAGTATTGAAGTACCCGTGGCCACCAGGGGTATTGTGTATATAGTTTTCACTCAGGTCCATATAAGTTAATTTAGGCAGGAACCCCTGAGCTGCTGTTGTTACAATGTTGACAGCCAGCTGCCTATAAAAGCAGGCTGGCTGAGCTGTTTGCTGTTCAGTTCAGTTCTAGCTTACTTATAAAGGACTACTTGGAGAAATCTCTGTGTCGTCTGCTATGTCTACCCACTACTTAATAATTACGTTATTCCACACCATTCATTTCAACGCAAAAGAAATGCAGTGTGAACTGAAAGTTCAGCAAATACTGAACAGGTTTACTGGACTGATGTCCATTCTAGACATTAGACAAATAAACAAATGCTGGCAATTTCCACTCCCGTTTGTTCTAATCAAATGACATACAAAAATTGCATTATGTTAGGGGAAATGACTTAGCAAAAATGTATAGATTTGGCCAAACTGCCTACAAAAATGTGTCTATAAGGAGAAATTCACACTAATATGCTAATGAATTTTCATGAGGACCTTGTTTAAAAAAATGGCATTCTGATGTGAAAGCGTGAAGAACTGAAGTGAGATTGGAAAAATGAGAAACGGAGAAAAATTAATACTGACACATTCGGATGGGCAGCATATAAATATTATTATTATGATGATTTGCCATCCTTAGTACTTAATTCTAAATGTGCATCTATATGCATAATTTCACCATGCAAATTTTATGCAAATTCATGTCCCTTTTGTCCTTTTCTAAGGATTTGAATCCAGGTATCCTCAGCGCTTCTCCAACACAATTGACTACGCCACACTTCTTGTTTCTGCAGCTGTATATTCTGAGGGGTTTCTGATGTCAGCTTGCCAAAGGCAACTTCATCTTGCACAGTGCATGTATATGGGTTTAATTATCTTATTTTCTTTTAAAACCTTATTGATTTTTACATGAAGATGGATAGCTTGGTTAACAGTACAGAAAATTGCAGAGCGGGAGAAAAGAAAGATGAGGCAGCCCTCTTTCTAATTGTTCATCGTTATTGATCAGTTTGTAAGGCAGAAAGCTTAAGAAACCTGACCTTCAGTAAACCTTTCGACTTTCAAAATGAATCTTGGTTTAGAAAAGCTATTCTTAGGGACATTTTGAGAAGAGACAAATTAAAGTAAACATATTTTTAATTTGGTGTTCTTAGCAATTGCACGGCAGCCCAAAATTCAATCTTTTAAGCTTTCCTGATCACTGTCTTCATTCTAAGATAAGTATAACCTGTTGAATCTACCCATTAGGAGCAGATGCCAGGCCAGTAAGCGGCAACTTCAGAGGATAAGCCTGTTGACTCAAAAGTAAGATCCACTGTGTTCAGTGAGATTTACTTCTATGTAAGTATGCAATGACAAACCTAGACAGCATCTTAAAAAGCAGAGACATCACCTTGCCAACAAAGATCCGTATAGTTAAAGCTATGGTTTTCCCAGTAGTGATGTATGGAAGTGAGAGCTGGACCATAAAGAAGGCCGATCGCCAAAGAATTGATGCTTTTGAATTATGGTGCTGGAGGAGACTCTTGAGAGTCCCATGGACTGCAAGAAGATAAAACCTATCCATATTTAAGAAAATCAGCCCTGAGTGCATACTGGAAGGACAGATTGTGAAGCTGAGGCTCCAATACTTTGGCCACCTCATGCGAAGAAAAGACTCCCTGGAAAAGACATTGATGTGGGGAAGATGGAGGGCACAAGGAGAAGGGGACGACAGAGGATGAGATGGTTGGACAGTGTTCTCGAAGCTACCAGCATGAGTCTGACCAAACTGCGGGAGGCAGTGGAAGACAGGAGTGCCTGGCGTGCTCTGGTACATGGGGTCACAAAGAGTCGGACACAACTAAATGACTAAACAACAACAAGTATGAATAGGATTGCAATCTCAGTTTTTGATCTTTTTTAAGTGTTCTTTTAATTGCAGCTGAAATCCAAGAGAGTTTAAAGTATTGTCTGATTTTACAGTGTTTTCTCCATTTGTGTTATTGATGCAACATAAACTTCACTCTTCTTGAAATGCTTATTATTTTAGGCATGATAGAAACTCTGATAAAAAATATTATCAAAGCTCTATGAGATTCCATCGTTTTAAGAAAGCCAGGTATCAGACCTTCCAAGTGTCCCTCTTTTCCATGGACAGTCCCAGATTTACAGAAGCTGGCCCAGTTTCTGATTTAATCCCGGAATGTCCCGTTTTTCCTTAGGACATCCTTAAGTAACTATACAAATTTTAGAAGACATCTGAAGGCAGCCCTGTATAGGCAAGTGTTTTAATGTTTAATGTTTTATCGTGTTTTTAATGTTCTATTGGGAGCTACCCAGATTGATTGGAGAAACTCAGCCTGATGGGCGGGGTGTTGTTGTTTAGTCGTTTAGTTGTGTCCGACTCTTCGTGACCCCATGGACCAGAGCATGCCAGGCACTCCCATCTTCCACTGCCTTCCGCAGTTTGGTCAGACTCATGCTGGTAGCTTCAAGAACACTGTCCAACCATCTCATCCTCTGTCGTCCCCTTCTCCTTGTGCCCTCAATCTTTCCCATCATCAGGGTCTTTTCCAGGGAGTCTTCTCTTCTCATGAGGTGGCCAAGGTATTGGAGCCTCAGCTTCAGGATCTATCCTTCCAGTGAGCACTCAGGGCTGATTTCCTTCAGAATGGATAGGTTTGATCTTCTTGGAGTCCATGGGAGGGGTATAAATAATAAATTGATCAAAACAAAAAAATTTTTTTCCTTCCAGTAGCACCTTAAAGACCAACTACCGTATTTTTCGCTGTATAAGACGCACCAGACCACAAGACGCACCTAGTTTTTGGAGGAGGAAAACAAGAAAAAAAATATTCTGAATCTCCGAAGCCAGAACAGCAAGAGGGATCGCTGCGCAGTGAAAGCAGCAATCCCTCTTGCTGTTCTGGCTTCTGGGATAGCTGCGCAGCCTGCATTCGCTCCATAAGACGCACACACATTCCCCCTTACTTTTTAGGAGGGAAAAAGTGAGTCTTATAGAGCAAAAAATACAGTAAGTTAGTTCTTGGTATGAGCTTTCGTGTGCATGCACACTTCTTCAGATAATAAATTGATGGTAGTGATCATTTTATATACAGTATGTTGGAAGCAGCCTGGAGTGGCTGGGGTGACCCAGTCAGATGGGCAGGTTATAAATAATAAATTTATTATCATTATTATTGAATAGGACATCCCTATTTTCATTGGAGAAATGTTGGAGGGTATGAAATATGTGATTACATCATAGCAGAACGTATTATATTAAGTGCTTGAGTGTTTAGTATTCCTATATCTCAAATGGCCAAACGTTTTCTGGAAAGCCTTCCACCCTCTTAATTCTTTCCTGTCACCCCACTTTTACATTCACACTCCTAAGACTGGGATGGGTCCTGTTAGTCTGTTGCAGCCAAAACATCAAAGAATCTGGTGGCACCATTAAGACCAACCAACTTATTAATATGCCACAACAAGGCAGCTTTCCTGGACCGCACAATCCTCCAGGTGCTGTTTTTGTACCAGATGAGCCGGACTTCGGTCCAGAAAAGTTTCTGCCACAACAAACGTGGCAAAAGCCTCTCTCAGGCGCAGCAAAACTCTCCTTGCCGGTCTCTCTCTCCGCGCCCCCGCCGTTTTGTCACTCCACATGCACGTCAGCCAATCCCCGCGCTTCACCCCGCCTCCCTCCAGCCATGTGCCCAATGAGCACGGTCCGCCTGTCATCCGTTTTGGGAAGAGAGAAAGGGGCGGACAGTTGGGGGCGTGGTTGAAGGGCTATGAATTTTGCATAGGGAGATCGATACCGACGGCGGGTTGGGAGGCGAAACGGTGGGCGGGGGGAGGAGAGGTGAGAAGAGACGGGCGCGCTGCGATTGGCTGCGACGGGGATGCCGGCTGAGCGCTGATTGGCCCAACGGCATGAGCTGCTGGACCGGGTGAGCACAGCAGAAGTAACAGATGCAGAGCTGGGGGAAGAAGGAGCGGGTCGCGCGTGGCCGGAGTCCGGGGGACCTTCGACGTGGCGCCGAACCGTCCGCGGCGGAAAAGTCGCTACTCGCAGCCCGGGATCCTGGTAAGCGTACGCGGCCTTTTTGCCCGGCTGGGGATGCTCGGTACCCGAAAAAGTGTGCCGTTTTCACACGTTACGTTTTCACGTGCCCGCATTCTGAGCCTCACGTGTGGAAACGAGCCCGGCCTTGTGGAAACGGGGAACGCGAAGAAAACCGCCCCCCCCACGCAAACCTATAACATTGGATGTTCAGATTTGAAAGCAGTGGGCCGATTGAAATCCACACCCCCCCCCCCATGAACCCGAGGACAGGCAGCATGTTTGTTTACGTATCGAATTCATTGGTATCCTACTGCATTTATATCTCAAACTGCCTCCAACGAGCTCACTGGTGGCATATGTGCTCCTCCCCACCCCCCGTTTTATCCTCAGGAGGAGAATATCTGGTGTGAAGTTGATAGTGACTGGCCCAGTGATTATAGATGGAGGAGTAGGGATTTGAACCCGGGTCTCCGCAGATCTTGGCTGACGCATACATATCATCACAGTGGCATTCAGGTTATTCTGGAGTGAAAGGATATGTCGCCTTACTTTTTATTCTGGAGTAGAAGAATGTGGGGCATTACTCATTATTCTGGATTAAAAGGATATGGGGCATTACTCAGATGAGTCTGTTGTGGGTTTTTTATCCACTTGCCAAGGAGAGGCAGGGCAGGAGCAAATAGTTTCAGCTCCTTGCTCTGAGCGCGGCACCTGCTTTCGTAAGTAATGTTTGTTAGAGAGCTGGCACAGAAGCCTCGGCTGTTATGGTTGGCCAAGCACTTTATTATCTATCTGAGAGAGAGGTAATGGGATGGGAACAAACAGCACATTTAATTAAGACCAATTTGCATAGTCGTATAAAAGTAGGTCACAGGTGCTTCTAAATAATAAACATTCAGACTTGTTTTTAGTAGCTACACATTGTGCATAGATGCCTCTTTGGCCCTGTTGGTCACCTGCCATGGTGTAGCCAAGGGGGGGGGGTACTGCCCCTCCCCCAATCAAGCAAATAAAAAATAACTAACTAACCAATTGCATCGCAGATAGCTGGGTTCTGCCCCCTGGAACATAGGCTATGCCTATGCACCTGTATCAAAGGCCGTGGGATCAGTGTTTGGTTATGCAACCTGCATGACCAAGACATTGGTAGAATGGCACAACAGAATACCTACACGTTGTAAGTTTCTCTTAGGCCAGCTTCATGCCATCTCTGTTTTATGCACAACTATGAGCCAGTGCTTCAATTCTAGGAGTAACTTACTAGGAATCTATTGATACCAGTGGATTTTACTTCTCAGTCGCCATGTTTAAGATTATGCTAAGAGATGTAGAAGTTACCAGCTGGATGAATCATTAGAGCGGGGATAGGAAACCTGTGGCGCTCCAGATGCTTTTGGCATGCTAGTTTATTTTATTTTAAAGGTTTAATCAACCACAAATGTGCCTCTCAATTAATCAGGCATCAGATATTATGAAAACAGTATTTTATTACGTGCACTGAAAATGGCATCTTAATGGCCATCCTTAAAAAGGTATACTTTTAAAATATTCAGTCTATATTTGTACTGCTTTGCCTTTCAGTGAAGGTTTCATTTCTCTTTTGAGAAGAAGCATTTAATTTAAGCAATCTGCCACTTGTTGTGAAAGCAACACCCCCTTCACCCACAGTGGTTTCCTGCAAAGAAATAAATTCCATGTAGGAAAATGTGTGCAGTCATATATGATGAGCACGCACACTGGCAAAACAGATGGGTGCTTATCATGAGTGTGACATATAGATAGTGGTTGTACACACAGAAGTGACACCCATCACTGGAATAATTGTATGTGAAGCAGTTTTACTCGATGGTACAATAGGAGACACTTCACTCTCCATTTTAACAGGTTGTTATGTTAATGGAGACATCTGTGGGGTAATGTTAGGTTCTGTTTTTGTCCAACTGACTCTCTCATTTGACAGTCCTCCTGTGCCGCTTTTCTTTTGTGTTTTTGGCACTAATATCTGATCTTGTAGGCGGCCTGTGCTGGCATGAGCCACACAGCCCCTCTGAATGCCATTTACTTACCTTCCCTGATGTCACAGAGGCACATGCCAACCTGGAGCCATGGAACAGTTTAAGCATATACTCATAGCTGTCAACTTACAGATTTGAAAATAAGGGACCAGCAGCTTCGAAAATAAGGGATCAGCAGCCAAAATAAGGGATTTTCAGGGCACAGGTATGTTCAACTTCTGAGCCCCTCCGAGCCAAAGGCAGAAAGCCCAGCCAGCAGCCAAACGAAGCCTCAAGCGGTGGTTCCCACAGCGCAGCAACCTGGCAAAGGGGATGCACCAAGGAAAACCACCGTCACCTCTCCACTGGGAAGCGCTGAGCAAAAGCGAGTCCCCAGGCAACGCGGCCGATTTGATCGGCACAAGGCATGCAAGCGCCACCCCCCAGTCGTTCTTAGACTCCTTATTGGGTGAGCAACACAGTCAAGCAACACAGTTGGAGCCTCCCTCCCTCCTTGCCAGCAGGGAGGGAGAGGAGCTGCTTCCTTTGAAACCCGTGAAATTTAAGGAACATCATCAATATGGGACAGCAGCGGGACACAGTGCTGGGATAAGGGAGTTGCCCGCCAAATAAGGGACGGTTGACAGTTATGCGTATACTCTAGAAATCTTAGCACCAGAGTTCCAAGCTCCATGTTCAACCCGTGTGATCCTTAACCACCACAGCCTTTTAAAGGTCACTTTCTCACTTGTTAAGATTGTTTGGTATTCAGAGCTTTTTTCCAAGAAGGAGATTGGCAGCACTTGCAACATACTTGTTTAGATCTTGGAACGTGTGCATTTTAATTGTTGGGCACTGCAATAATATATTGCTTCTACTTTGTTGAGAAAAACACTTGCTGCTGACTCCAGATGATCCTGAATCATGCAGCTGTGCAATTTAGAGAGAAATTGAGACTTGTATGATTATTATAGTGTTAACGCCAAACAGGAAACTGAGAAGGAACAGTAAATCATTGCCTTTTGTTTTTTTACATCCTCATTTTCTGCAGAAGACAGAAGAGAATGGCAGACTTTCCTGATGTAGTTTCTGTGGCTACAAAGCTAAAAAATGAGGTCATCCGGTACTACAATGTTGAAGATGATGAATGGAGACTTACTAAGAAAACAGTAAGTTACCAAGCCGTTGCCTTTCCAGATTCTTTTCTTTTGTTAATAAACGAGTAGGGTGATTTATATTCTACTTTTGTGTTTTAGGTGGGCCTATATGGTGCGATGATATGTGAAGTACCATACATTTGAGTGGGTAGATTTCAGAGCCCTGTTTTGGTGTTTTGTTTCTTTGAGTGATGAAAATCACACAAGGAGATTCAGGGCACTTTCCTCTTTTTTCTATCTTTCCACAAGCTAGAGGTCACACAGGGATCCTCCACATGGCGTAGCCAGGATTTTTGTTGGTGGCAGGGCAGGCCTTTTGTTGTGGGGGGACAGAACCTCAGTTAGCTATGAGTTTTTATCAATTTTTATTGATTTGGAGGGGCAGCTGCCCCCCCTGGCTACACCCATGAACCTCCATAAGTAGAAGAGGCTCCCTGCTTCAGACTTTGGCTCTCAAAACTTCTGGAAGTGTGTAGTGCTGGTTCACTAAAGCAGGTGGGACATGGCAACCTGTCCCCCTTTTTCCTCATGTGTTTATTTACTGTGTATGGTTTGGGGAAAGCCTGTTCTTCTTACCATCTGATAGTGCTGTCTCATTACGTAACTGCATGTGCAAATGCTGGCACAAGCATAATATACTTTCCCCCGATACTCATAGTGATACTCATCAAAGCTCATCATATCTAGATTGGCACTAAATCAGTTTTTTATACTATCAGATTAACACAAAATTAACTTAAAATCTTCAGTCCTAAGCAATTGTGTCAGTTGTGATGCCTACACAATGCCAAGGCAACCCAGTTAAAATTTGATGTTGTGATAGGGAGACTTTTTGATGTGTGATTTGTCAAGTTTAGTTCTCAAGAGTTTTTCTTTGTATGCCTTTTGAAACATTTTTTTAAAGAAGCATGGGATGATACGAATGGCCATAGTTCATAGAGGATGTGTGTTCTCACATATATTGATTTAATGCTATATTTTGGTGTTGGTTTCTCTCTTCATTCACCAGAAGAATTTACATGACAATTTATTGCATGCATATATATATATATATATATATATATATATATATATATATAACTACAGTTGAATTAAAATGTGTGTACTGATGAACAGGCTGGTAAAAGATGCACTATATTTGAAAAGTTCCCTCTGTGGTCTGTGTACTTCTCGATTCTGTCATATTTGTACATTCAGAGGTGTGAAGTGATTGAGTCATTTTTAATAAAGTACAAATATTGTGATCTTCTTTTTTTTTCTGCAGAAAGATACGACAGTTTGGCGTAAACCATCTGAAGAATTCAATGGATACCTGTAAGTTAACTTACAGAGGAGATGAATTCTTTCATAAATATAATTTCCAGTAGAAAGGGAGGGGGCTGTTTATGAGAGGAAGAATCTGGCCATATTAGAGTAGAAGTGGGCCGCTCCCCAATACATTGTGCCCTCCAGCCATCGTTGCTGTATCATACTTCATTTCAGGATAGTTTCTCTGCATCTACTATGGACATAAAAGCATAACATGCATAGTGGGTGGGGGTGGCTTTGAGTGCTTTGTGGAATATAAATGTGAAACCGTCACTTATGCATTTGTGTACATAATGCCTCTGGTGCTAAGCATCCTCCTCTCAGCTGCATTTTGTTTGTTATAAAAATGGTTATTTCATTTGTAGACAGTTCTTGCTGTTCTCTGAGGCTGAGTAGGTCCTGCTGTAGCTTTCCTTTTAGGGAGTCCTCATTAAAACACCTTTGGCAGACCTCCTCTTTCCTCCGCCTCAGACTGAATGAATGAAATCCAACTTGGTGTGCCTCCATCCCCACCCTCAAAGTTCATAGAGAATAACTTTTTGCTTTGGCACAAGAGGATTGGGTAATCTGAGGCATAATGGATGAAATTTAACATTCCTAAGGCCCCTGGATCCTGATGGAAAATAAAAGAGATATTGGCACGTATATGACCCATATATAGTTACTTTAAACTGGTGGAAAGTTGCTAGGCGCTTTGTCATTTTCTAAGCATCATTGTATTAAATCTGATTCTGTAGCTACAAAGCACAAGGGATTGTGGAGGATGTCGCCAACAGAATAGTAGATCACATACGCCCTGGACCCTATCGACTCTACTGGGATAGTCTGATGACCTCGATGGATATTGTTGATGAGTTTGAAGAGGTAATGCATCACCCATTTATCACACAACCAGAAGTTCTACTTGCATGCTTTTCATCTGGCACAGCATTTACAATGCAAGTTAAAGTTTTACAGTCAACAAGAAGGGAGCTTCTCTACTTGCATATGTCCACACTTCATACATTGTGCTTTGAGTGACACTTTAACCTTCTTGTTGGCAGTGGTAGAAACTTTGATGTATAACAAATCTGAAGTGAACAAAATAGCTTTTGCAGTTTTCAAGAAAGCGCCTCATTTTGAGTAGCTGAAAACTAGGACGTACAAATACAGCCATATCCAAGCTGTTTTGAGCATTAATTTCGATATAGCTTCCAACTAAATTTGAACTATCCAGAAACAGTTTTAAATCCCATTGGCTTCAGTGGGAAAGTTGATCCCATTGTGATAGATTTAAACTCTTGACCTTTGGCTGCATCGTGCTCTCAATTTTTAATTTAAAGCCTATTTTCTTTTGATGTCCAAAGTCTCTTTTCTTAGCCAAAAAGTGACCTTCAGCAGAACTGTCCTGGTTTCAGCACAGCATCTTAATGAATCCTGAAACACAAGCAAACACTTTTTTTAAAAAAAGCCTGTAGATTCTACACCAGTTCTGGCTATTTACATTTTGCCAGGCACCTTTCGTTCTGATGTGTGTAGCTTTAAGCGTACTGTTTCTAGTGAATTTAACTCCTATTAAGAATCTGTTCCTAGATTTCTTAAAGATGTTTATTATTTAAGATAAGACTGATGATTCATCTCAGCGTGTTGGAATAATCAGGAGCACTTGTAGGAAAACCTGATTGTTTCTTCAAGTAAGAGATATCTGTATAGTTCATTATTTGAGTCAGGCAGTCAATTAAATTCATATTAGGCCTGTAGCTGGATTTTTTTAAAGGTGGGAGACCTAAGGGTACACTGGGTAAGTCTCTTGTCTCTTTAAACTTAAAAAAAATTCAGCTACATAGAGTCCTGAGTCATATCAAGAGATGGCAGCTGTATCTCTTCACATTCAAGAGACAGCCCTCTAACCACAACCCCCAATGTCACAGGCCTGATCCAGATTGGGGAAGTGAGTGGAACTGCTGCTGCAGAGCTTAAAAAGATGGAAATGTCATGATTTATTTCTGGTCTCATCTAGTTTGACTCTTCAACACAGTCCCCATATTGCTTGGCATAGCTATAAACCCTAGGTTTCTACAAATGAATACTATCTAAACGGGCATTTTGTAATTGCACTGCAGAACTGTTGTATTATGCGGTACACCACAGCTGGCCAGTTGTGGAACATCATTTCTCCCAGAGAGTTTGTTGACTTCTCCTGCACAACAGACTACGAAGACGGGATTCTGTCATGCGGTAATTCTAATTAAACCTCTTCTATCTTCTAATCTTGCTGTCTAAAGCACACTGAAACCTGTAGAAATCAAATCTGTGTACGTTCGTGCTGCTGTTTGCAACAAATTATTGGTTTGACACCCACTTCCTCAAAGCTAAAATTAGAAATAAACTAGCGCCACATAGAAGGACATCCTGTCTGTCACTTGGCAGATCAAAAGTACTATACAAAAGTCACTTAGTGCAAAGGAAAGTAGAATGAATACGACTGCTAGCTTGCATTTTCTGGTGAGTGAGCTGCACTTGGCCTGAGATGAGGATTGACAGGTTGAACCTGAACCCATTCCTGACTGCCTAAAATGTGGAATTTGAGCAGGTGCTGCTTGGCTTGCCCTGAAATCATATAATCGTGGAGTTGGAAGAGATCCGAAGGGTCATCTAGTCCAACCCCCTGCAATGCAGGAATCTCAGCTAAAGCATCCATGACAGATGGCCATCCAACCTCTGCTTAAAAACCTCCAAGGAAGGAGAGTCCACAAACACTGGCGGAGGAAGAGGAGTGCAGGGGAGCGCACCGCCCTCGGCAGCGTGATCCCAGTGGGGTGCCATCGCGGCTGCCCCCCGCCCACGCTGGGCGCCACACCCCCAGGACGCACACCAGCCCCGCTCCCGCCTGGTCTCCGCCCCCCAGTGCCAGAGCATGAAGCTCCGCCACTGTCCACAACCTCCCAAACCTAGTTCTCTCTTCTATGTAACTGTTTTGGGGAGCAAAGAACCAGACCTAGATTTTGCTTGGGAGATTGCCATGGTTCAGACCAGATTTAGAATATTGTAAATATTGCACATTGACTTAGAAAGGCGTTCTTGGGTAACTTTGTCCGCAAATCCTTCCTCTCTTGGATGGGGGAAGGTTGGTTTGGGTAGCTTCTTCTAGACACCACCATTTATTGTTCCAAGAAATGGACACGTTCCCCATATGATTATAAGGTACTGCCTTGGACAGAAATCCCTCAGCTTTACAAGCACAACTTGAACAGGGGCAAGACAAAGGACTACATATTGGGACTTCCCTTTTTTTAAGGAAATCTGCATATAGCTTCTCTAGGTTTGTCAGCAAACTGCTGAAACTCTAGATCCCCTGAGTCTGGAGTTTGGGGTTGTTAGAAGGAAGCTTACCTCTCCCACAGGATCCTTGGGATCCTGGCTGTAATAAAATTCTCAAAAAGATTTCTCAGGAATTAAACTAGATGCATTCCTTTTACTTGAGAGGTTCAACCCACAACTGTGTTTTATTTTAAAACAGGTGTCAGCCTGGACTATGGTGAAGTAAAACCGGGTTATGTTCGAGGTTTTAACCACCCTTGTGGCTGGTTCTGTTTCCCTCTCAAGGACAATCCTAGACACAGCCTGTTGATAGGCTTCATCCAGACAGATTTGCGTGGGATGATCCCCCAGTCGGCGGTGGACACGGCTATGGCCAGTACTCTGACTAACTTTTATTCTGATCTCAGAAAAACCCTGAAAGCATAATCTGTGCTGACCTCAAACTCTCTGTGTTTCTTGCAATCATACTCTGCACCTCATAGTCAATTCTCAAAACCTTAGGATAGGTTGGAAGCTTCTTGCATGAAGGTCTGTAGTATTTTCCTTATAGGTACTGGTAGTCCCATTTGCACAGAAGAACTGAAAACGTGTTTACTCTGAAGTAAGATCCACTGAGCTCAATGAAACTCACTTGGCAAGCCTTTGGCATGTTGTTCCTTCTTAGCCAAGCCGTGGACACAGAAGCCCATGACACTCGCACAACCACATTCTGGATAGAGCTCTAAATCAGAGTGTTCTAGCAAGTTGAGGGAAAGACTCCTTTCCCTGCAGAAATACAGTCTGTAGGCTGGCCTACACAACATAATTTCCAGAATGGTTGTAGCTCCAAAGCATGCAAATCACAGTGCTCATATTTGTAGCACCCCCATGGAAGATGTTCATTTTCACAAAGGGAAGCTGTGGAACTGGAGGGTGAAAACATGTTCTGCTCCAGCTAATTTCACCCCTAAAGGAAACTAGGCAATGATAGGAAAGCTCTGCCATCCAGCAACCCCTTTATTTACTAAGACTGCTTTACTAAACGTTATTACTAGGGAGAAGCCTCATTGAGCACAGTAGGACTTGCTTCTGAGTAAACATTGAAGGCGGTGGCCTGTAAGAGTGGGAATAGCAATACACTGGCATCTTTTCTTTTCAAGGGCTAAATGTATGAATGCGAAATACTAATGCTTTCATGTACTTTATGTTGCTTGCTAATCCTGATCTAAAAGATGGTTCAGAATCTTTTATCTTTAAACTAAAAACCTTGATGCACTGTAGAGAATTCTGTGCTCCTGTTTCCATACTTTACTGCTTTATAGAGTAATTTTGTCATTGGTTATTTGGGGTGGCATGCAACTGAGTCTTACTCAGAGTAGACCCACTGAAATTAATGGACCTTGTTTAATCTTTAATTTCTGTATAAAACTTACTTGCATACCACCCATTTTAGCCAAAAAGTTAGCAGTAGTTGTTACTGATAACAAAATAGTAAAGCATGTGGTTATTTGCAAAACTGCTCTGATTATTACTAGTACATGGTGACAAGTTTCAATTAGTAACATCTGTAAAATGTATTATCCTTCAGTAGGAGATTGGAGGGACTTAACAGTGCTTAACTTTGACTGGGCGCACCTAAGAATTGAATCAAGATTTTCCATAAAAACAGTTTAATAATATTTAAGGCCTATACTCCAGGACATCGTTTTCTTAAGATTGCTCTTATGTTAACTTACCAGGAAAGAATTCATTTGAGACTTTGGTAGAGCATAATCTTCTTAAAGCTTCACGATGATGTTTATTTTTTTAAATTGTTAATATGCTTCAATTATTTAAACAGATATTTTTTAAATTCACTTGCTGGTACAAGTGACCCACAGTTCTACTGAAATGGCTGCTAGTCATTGAGATGGTGCTAGTGCTGGAAGAATATATAGGAATTGTGCTGCAGTTCTGTATTATAACTGGTGAGAGATTATTTATATAAGATGCTTAAGATGTATATTAAAGTATTCAGTTCAAAATATTGGTGGTGGTGGTTTTTTTAAAATAAAAAAAATAAGACAACATTGTCAGTCACATGAATCTGCTTTATACAGAGTAGCTGGGGAAATTCAGCCAGATGGGTGGGGGTAGAAATAAATTATTATTATTAGTCTGCCTAGTCCAGCATTGTCTGCTTCAGCCAGCACTGAGTCTCCAATGTCTTGGGCAAACATCTTTCCCAGCCTTTTAGCTGAGGTTAAAGCAAAGCATGTGCCATGGGGAACTGGTTCTGGCCAGCTAGTCCCACCCAGCTGTCAATTGCCTGATGTCACTAGGACATCAGGTGACCCAAACAGGGCTTGAGCTTGCTGCCAATCAGCTGCTTGGCACTGACTTCAAGCCATGCAGCCAATCCCAGCAGGCTCGACACCAGCACTTATCAGCTGTTAGTTCATTGACTAGAAAGACTTGCCTATCAGGAACGCACCTTAAGATTACCAGTTGTGCGCTGGCAGCTGCGTCTTTCTACCTGCCCCATGCCTGACACCCCATAGCATCTTTGTGACAGGTGTGGGTGATCTGGAGGAAACATCTTGTTGGGGCTGTGGACTTTCAGCACTTGGTGTATTTTTATTGTGACAACTAAGTGCAAAAGTCCATGAGCATATTTTTGAGCTTTCCTTCCTAACCACAAGTTCACATGTGCCTATTGTGAGCCATCGTATCATAAGGCACCAGCTTGAAAGCTGGTGTTGGCTTTCAGGAGTTACTAGGCAGATCTTGGGGTCCTGCACAGATGTCTTTCCTGTCAGCTCATCTAATGCAAACGTAACATAAAGCACAGAACCTGGACACACTCGGACAGCTGGAAATTCTTCCAGATCCTATCCAGTGCTCTGTCACTCAAGCATCACCCATCCAAATCAGAAACTCTGAAAGGCACAAAATTGGGGCTGACTCTTGGGTTGTCACTGCATTTTCAATTTTCACAAATATATGGTTTTCTAAGTACCTGCCCACCCCTGCCCAAGGTCTCTATATAAAACTCTGATATCACAGAATGACAAACAGACTTCTCTAGACATATGTGTTTATTTTTATGGTACATGCAAAGTACTTCTTAAACTTTTCAGCATCAAAGTGCATTCTCTTCATTCTCCAGATAATTCGTTTCCATATGGGCATATATGAAAGGCTAGGTGAGTTGCACTTATTGAAGCTGCAAACATGCCTAATTCTGAGACTTCAACAGTACTTACTTTATCATGTGATAGAAAGGTTTTGCAAGCTTGATCCGTCAGATTCTTGGTTATAGTTTTCAGGCATTTCCACACACAACTATTTCTTGTTCTTTAGTAACATTGCAAATGGTTTTTTTGATACGCTAAGCAACAAAAGTGTGCTAGATGTTTGGAGCAAATGTAACAAAGGTGGGGAAAATATACAGTGCAGGGAATGCATACATAGCAATCACACATACGCAAGTGTTGCCCAAACCAACTCTAAGGGTCCTTTGCTAGTGCTACTTTTGTGCAACATATCTTGGGTTAACCATAGTCATTCAATGCTTTACCTGAAAGTGGTCCTAGGTGATAGTCCCACAAAAAGTGCACATATTTCATTAACGGGGGGAAAAGGAAGGTTTTTATACTTAAGTCAAGTGCCTTAGGCCACAATCTAACACAGTTAAGTGTGCTTAATCTCATTCATTTTAGTAGGTTTAAGGCTGCAATTTCTATATACCTTTGCATCAGTTCTATTAACAGTGTTTACTTCTGAGTAGACATGCATAGGATTGTGCTGTTCTGTGTTGGATGGTGTCTCCTTTTAAGAGCCTAGAAGTACACATCCCAATATTGTGCCCACCAAAATCCTGAGCAGGAGAGAATTCCTCTTCCTTCTTCAGTCAGAAGTAATATTAGCATTTATAGACTGTTTTCTATACACTGATATATAATTAGCACAGTAACTTTTACAACAGTCCTGTAAGGTAGGCCTATATCATGAGCCTATATTGCACATGGTGCTGGAAAGTTGAGGTTCAGAGATGCCAAGGGTGCCAAAGGCCACCTAGGGAGTTTGAGGCAACCTCTCTTCACTTAGCCACTACACTAACAGTGCCAGGCTTCTCCAATACAAGCCAATATTAGATGAGAACCCATAAACTACTTTATGGTTGTGCAAGGGATTGCAGCTGTGCAGCAAGCTATTCAATTTTTGCAACGAGAATTCTGAAGTGCATTGCAAACTGTTTTTGAAAGTTTCATGGTGCAATTGAGACCTTCCATATCCATGCTTTTCAGACATACTAATAATGTCCTACCTGCATTACAAATTGGTTATTAACAACCTAGTTCTCTTATACTAGACATGTATTCCATATTGCACACTTGAGATTATTCAACCGCAAATGGGCTGCAGATACATGGTCATGGTTGGGTTTCTGCCATATTCTTTGATCCCCGTTGTAAGAGTCAACCTTAGGCACTCCTAATCTGCTTCCAGGTCTGTGCAGTCTCTTTACCTGCTGTTCTCAATGGTCATGATGCATGCTGACCCCTGAAATCCTTTCTGCCAGGTTCTCTACTGATAATGCAAAAGAGACAACACAGTGACTGAGCAGTGGAAATTATGTACAGCTACTCACATGAAAATGCAGCAGTAGGAGCAGCAGGATCAGTTGCTCTGCTTGAGGGAACCCTATGTCCTCAAGGTCTGCAGGAGTACAAAAATATTTAGGGCAAAAAATCTCCTCAAGCCCATGGAGGGCTGAGTTTGCTTAGTAGGCATGGGATGCTCTCTGCCTGTTAGAGGAAAAAATGGGAAACCAGGTGGGAAGGGGGAATACAATGAAGTGGCTGGAAACTTGAGCAGGGGCAAGCCACACTGCAACATTTAATTGCAGGTCCCCTTCACCCCCTATTATTAGCCTTGACATTATGCATTAACCATGGGTGTAGCCTGGCTGAGGAGAGACTTAAAATCAACTTACAGCAAGTCATTTGACTGATTTGTTGCTGTTCTGCAACCAGGAACAGTTGACATGGCAAAATAAGTTAGCACTCACGAGAAACATATTCTGTGAAATAATTTTATAATAGTACCTGCTATACTAGACCCCAATCTTATCTCACCTATCAGAATAATAAAAATACCAGTGTCTAATTAACGTTACTAATAGCATGCATTCAATGTTAGTCTACACCTCATTTTCTTCCCCTGTCACAGTAAGCTGCTTTCATGGTAATGCTATTCCTTAGGCAACCACAGAATCAAAGTCATTATTTTAAGGCTGCAACCTTATGCACACTGATCCGGGAGAATGTCCCGCTGAATTCCACAGAGCTTACTTTTGAGTAAGTATACGTAAGACTGAGCTGAAAGACTCTTACAAACTGGAATTTCCATGTCCCATACAGAATCAGATATAACACAAATTTGCCTTGATGCTTATTATTAGAGCATATGGTCCAGCATGGGAGAGATCAGAGAATCATAGAGTTGAAAGGGACCCTGGGGATCATCTACTCCAACTCCTTGCAATGCGAGAATATGCAGCTATCCCATACCGGAATTAAACCTGAAGCCTTGGCATTATCGGCCCCATGCTCGATAACAAACTGAGCTATCTGCATCTGTGTGCACATTTAATACTGAGACTTGCAGAAGGGGAATTATTTCTAACACTGAGCAGAAATCATAACAAGGATTTAGCAATCAGATCTGGTGAACAGCAACAGCTTCTGAACTGCACCCTCGTCTGTTAGCCATACCCCATAACCTTGCATAGGTTTCGTATTCTGGGTGTCTTTCAAACATTTGATTACAGATCACAACCATAGAACTATTCCTATGACATAATGAACAGTAGTAATAAATCCTCCTTAACAAGCAAGGGTGTGATGTTTATGTCAGGGGTGGCCAACCTGGTGCCCTTCAGATGTGGGGGCTACAACTTGCATCACTCAGCCAGCATGACCATTGGTCAAGGCCAGGGATGATGGGCGTCCATGGTCCAACAAGATTGGAAAGGTGCCATGTGGACTATCCCTGCTCTAACAGTTTCATTGCCACAGAAAATGGGTAGCACCAATGCAGTGTGGAATCTTGGTTTCCCAAGAGCACAGATCATTTTGACATACTTGATCAAGTGCTTGTCGTGATGAGATTTACACACCAAATCAAATGTATCTAGAATAAGTATAGCTGAAGGTTCTGGACCGAATTTTGAACCTTCAGGTGTTTTGATTGTCCCCCACTGCTACCAAGATGCTGATTTTTAAAAAATATATTTTGTGTGGTTCACAGCACGAGTAGCTTCCAGACTTCTGATAATATGCTACCACAGAGAGAGAGAGAGAGAGAGAGAGAGAGAGAGAGAGAGAGAGAGAGAGAGAGAGAGATGGAGACTAGTTTTCTGGAAGGATTTCTGAAGCAGTTGTATAAGAAGCTAGGAAATCACTGCATGTACCCTGTGTTTCCCGAATGGCTGGATTTAAAAACAATTCTGTTTTCCTGGCAGCAATAACCTTCCAACTTAAGGCTCAGTACCCAGAACACATAATGCAAGTCACAGTGTGCAGCTGAGAAAGCAGCCCTTGATTCATTTCAAGCAGATATGCAGCTGACTGTACCCAGAAGCTGTGATCTGGCACTTCTGATGTGTGCACAGAACTTCACATGCAAAGGGGTCGCCAGCCCTCTTCTATATCAACTCATATTGCATGCAGTGAGCAATCTCCATGCAAGTCCAGAGCATTCCTCTTCACAGAAGAAAAAGAACTAGCCCCACCTGCAAACTGCTTTGGATTGTGCTGTGCTTTTCTAGCTAAGCACTTCGAATTCTTCCTTTTGCCAGACAAGCAAACACTTTCCAAAAACAACATCTTGGAATCAGTTCGTGTGCTTGGGCACAATGATTCCATGTGCAAAACAAATATTTTCCATGTAAGATCTACTTATTTATCCATTTATAAATGAGTTAAAATATCATGGCAGCTTTCAAAAGTCATATAGGACACTTTCACTGCAAAAAAACTAACTTAGTATTCTGTTCTGTCGTTATCAGAGTTGTTTTAATTTACCAAGTCTCGTTGAAATATTATTTAATTACCTTTCTAACTACAATAGAACAGAAGACACAAAACATGTGCCTCCTCTTGGTTTCTGTAGTTTAACTGGTTCTTGTTTCTCTGCAAGATAATACTGTTTCAAAGGCAAAGAAAAAAGAATGCAAGGAATAACTAACGTATTGGGGTATTGGCTGTGTTCTTGAAAAGCAACAGAGACTGCAATACTACACCCACTTACCTGTGAGTAAGCTCCACTGAACTCTGTGGGGCATACGTACTTCTGACTATAGGATTGCACTAAAAGTTAATTGTTGCATGCTAATTTCTTTGGATCGTTTGTACCTATACGTTAAGAAATTCGGGTGCTACAAAATGTATTACAAATGCTATCCATTCTGCTTATTTTTCAACTCGCATAGGTTACACCTGGCAGAGTAAAGATTGTAACACCTATTATACACAAGTGCCTGAATAGAACATTTTCTTTCTTTTTTGCAGTGACAGTGTCCTATCCTAACCTTAACCTGTTCTTTACGGCACACTTATACAGATCAAGTCTACGCAACAGATCAAACAAAAAGAAACAACAGCTGGCTACACAATTCTCATGTATCTCTAATCATGCAAGCATTTCTATTGCTGCCCATGGCAAGTACCTTGACTGGTATCCTAAAGCAAAAGTATAATGCTGTTGAATATTCTTCTTGCAGGACATTAATTACAGAATCCCCCTCTGTATAATAAACAGGCGCACAGTTTCATAGTCATGACTAATTCCAATTGTACCTTAACAATGGCACACATACCTGCTCTGTTTGAGTACTATCCTTAACATTGTTTTGTAAAAGTAATACTAGATAGTAATGTGACAGAAGTCTGAAGATATTCTAGTTATCATCAAAATACTGTACAGAAATGGTTACTTATAGAGGTAAGGCATTCTTAAGGAACATAGTTTCATAGCCATTCGAATAAATCTTTCACAGGAATCAGTGGAATGTTTTTTTGCATATAAATATTTAAGTTCTCAATTGTAAACAGTTTGTAAATTATCACGGATGAATGCAAAATATTTCAAATGCCATTTAAAAAACACTTGGCGGGTCTTAGCGCCCATTGATCTACTGGGTGATTATGAGTTTGAAAAGAAGCAGGTTGAAGAAATGTCAAGATCTCTAGAAAATCTTGTATAATAAGCCATAATCATCATTCACTTCAGAGGTTATCTATAAACACTCTACATGAGATATACATGTTGGTAATAAGGAGTGTTCCCTGCTCTCCACTTCATTCGTTGGTATTACTGTAAATATCACTTTATCCATGGCATGCCATTAAAAGACTGTGAACTATTTATTTTTTTCAGAAGCAGTCACATGCATTTTGAAGTTCAGGTCACCAGCTAGAGCATTTTCCATCCCAAGGCAAAGCCACTCAGAGTAGCCATGCTTGTAATTTGTTTCTGAATGGTATCTTGGCTGGTGCACGGAATGACAGAACTTGGCTGGAATAAGATACCCCAAGATTTAAGACTCTCCTTCAGCTGCTTCTTCGTGAGCGTCCTCTTCATGAGATTCAGTGAAGTTTGCTTCTTCTTCTTCTGCTACTACTACTTCTTCTTTTCCCTCCACGCTGTCCTCTCTTTCTGGGCGCAGAGACTGCCTTTGGCTGGGCTTATTGCTGTCGTGGGTGCTGTGGCAGCTTGCACTCCCAAGACGAGTTGATGCAACAACAGCTTTCACTGCAGCCTGGGTTTCAATAAAAACAAACAAGAGTGGTTAGATTTCTTGGCACCTATGCTGTGGTTTCGTGGCACCCATCCCATCTGTCTCCACTGTGTACCAAGCCAGGCAAGGCTATAATCACTCCCTAGTAGATTCTCTCCTACACAATGTATGAATTAACTCTATTTAGACTTGCAGGGGTTCAGACAGAATGTGTCTCCAAACTGAACAAATCAGTGTGGTCTAACGAAGGAGAATATTTTGCTAAAAGCCACAGTTACCAAGACACCAGCCTGTTTCTGCTAAGACTGGGTGATATGCAGCTGTGCATATATAGAGTAGGTTTAAAGGGAATAAGCATGTTTTATCCACACATTTCCACTTTTTTAAGGTATTCTTTAGAGCAGCGCCTCCTTACCTTTTTCTAAGTGTGTCACTATGAGGGGTGGGGGAGAAATTCAATTCACTTTACAGTGGTACCTTGGGTTAAGAACTTAATTCATTCTGGAGGTCCATTCTTAACCTGAAACTGTTCTTAAGCTGAGGTACCACTTTAGCTAATGGGGCCTTACACTGCCACCGCGTGATTTCTGTTCACATTCTGAAGCAAAGTTCTTAACTTGAGGTACTATTTCTGGGTTAGCGGAGTCTGTAACCCGAGGTACCACTGTACATTTAAAGGGCAAACCTACTTCTCACTCTCCAAAGCAATACACAAACCAAAAGATAGCCACACTTCTCTGAAGTTCTCCAGTCAGGTGACGTGTACAAAAATCCATGCACTTTGGTGACGCATGCATAAAAATACACACATCGGTGAAAATAGCATGCAAGTGTGGTGCTACGTAGAGGAGCCCTTGTGCTGTCTTCCGTTAACAAAGCGAGTTACTTGAAACCATCCAAAAGTAAACAATAACACACACACCCCTGAAACGTACCTTAAGTTTACGTCGAGCATTGAATTCTTGGAGTTTCTTCTGGGCTGTATCCATATGAGCGAAATTGGCTGCCTTGCCTGTGACCCAAGGGTGTTGTAAGGCTTGAAATGTGGTGAGACGTTTCTTGGGGTCAAGCACAATTAACTTCTTAACCTGCAAAATAAGGTGATTTAAAAGTAAGGGGGAAAATGCATTCCTCGGAAACCTTGTAGGCTCCAACCTAAGGATATATGCACAATTTCATATGCTAGCAACTTGCTACCCAACCAATATCCACTTTTAGCATCAAACAACTGCTTAGAAGCACCTGGTGTGAGTGCTCCACACATATTATGATTAATTATTGCATTTATATCCCACTTTTATTTCTCCAAGGAGCTCAAGGTGGTGTATATATTCTTCTGCTCCTCTTTCAAACCCCACCGCAACCCCATGAGGTAGGTTAGGCTAAGAGGCAGTGACTGGCCCAAAGTCACCCAAGGTAGCTGAGTGGGAATTTGAATCCTGGTCTTCCAGGTCCTAGTCCAACACTCTAACCACTGGCTAGAAACATCCAGTGAATGCATGCATGGAAACTCTCAATGCACATTATCCCCTCCCCTCAGAAAAGGAGATGGAAAGGAGTCAGCCAAGCTTGTGCCTCTAGCATCCAAAGACTGTTGCCAGCTGAATCAGCATATGAACTGGGCCAGTAACGTGCTAAAAGTGCATCTGAACAATATCAAGATTCAAAACTTTCAGGCTATAATTTTACTGGGTGAAATCCAATGTCACACAAGCAGATTTCTGCTGGTGCAACAAGACTTCTCCTTGCTTTTCTGTCTCCTGCAGCCCCATGAATCCCACCTCCGAATCTGTCCCATAGGGTCCACCAACCCTCCACAGATTTTGACGGTACGTGGGGGCTGCAGAGGTAAAGATAGGAAGGAGAAGTGCCATTGCATTGGTGGAAGTCTATTTTTCTCATGCACAGACACTGTGGGGATATAACCTATAATGAATATACATAAAGTAGATTCCACATGTATAGTACAATGCTGATTATCCTGATAAAATTATGCTGATGGTAAATGGCAGAATTAGCTGAACATACCAAATCCTTGGCATTTAGAGACACATCATCCCACCAGGGGGAAACGAAATCATATTCACAGTTCAGGATCCTTTTGAACATGTACTGGTCTCCTCTTTCATCGTAGAACGGCTCAAAACCACAGAGTCTAGAAACAAGCAATAAACAAACTTGTCACATCAATATCAGTGAGATAGCTCAACCACGTTGATCAGCTTTAGCTTCCTTGACACAAAGAGCATGTTATGTCTGCAAAATACGGAGGAATGTGTAACCTCTGTAGTAATCTACCTTGCCCTGCATGTGCCCACTTGACCGCTTCAATCAGCGAAATTGATACTGCTACACATCATGCCACATAATATCTGTTCAGCGTTTGTAAGAACTCAATTGTGTAGTGTGGCAGCATCTACACTTTGGAACTCCTCGCCTATTGAGATCAAGCAGGCAGCTTCACTGTACTCTTGTTGGCACCTGATAAAACTATACCTGCTTAGACAAGCCCACCCAGATGCTTAGGAAGTTGAGGTAATTTTAAACTGTTTTAGCATTTTAACTTTTGTATGTTTTAAAGTAGGCTTGTAAATTTATCTTGATTTTACTGTTCTATGCTTTGTAAACTGCTCTGAGGGGTTGTTTGTTTTTACAATCAAGTGGTGTATTAATCTTAAGAAATAAATAATATTGGACGTAGAATTCATAGCATGTTTAAAAGTCTTCAGTACCAAGAGTCAAATGCAAGTGTGTACAGTAAGGAACATCAGATAGAATGGCCCTTCTCAGACTGTAGGGGGAGTAGTCACATGTTTATCTCCCCATAAAATTTCCCCATGCCTAAAAGAATAGAGGAATAAGTCCTAAACCAGCATCTTCCTGCTACAGCAGCTTTCCACATATGTTCTTATGTGCTACTCTGTTCAGCCAATGGCTCACGGGATCAGGCCATAAGAGATTAACAGAGCACAAAGGATTTTGCAATAGGTATGAAGGATTTTTAATCTATTTATTTTTCTTCACAGCATTTGGGAGGATTACTGTATTTTTCGGCCCATAGGGCGCACCAGCCCATAGGGCGCACCTAGTTTTTTTGGGGGGAAATAAAGAAAAAAAATCCCCCCCCAGGCGCAGGGCTGGGGCGGGGGAAGCCCGAGCTTCCCCCGACCCCAGCCCCCAGAACAGGCAGCTCTCCACAAGCCGTGGGAGAGCTGTGCGAACTCGCGCAACCCTCCCACGGCTTGCAGAGAGCTGCGCGGAGCCCAAAGCCTGGGGGCACTGAGCTCCCACGGCTTGCGGATAGCTTCCTGAAGCCTGGAGAGCGAGAGGGGTCGGTGTGCACCGACCCCTCTCGCTCTCCAGGCTTCAGCGAAAGCCTGCATTCGCCCCATAGGACGCACACACATTTTCTCTTCATTTTTGGAGGGGGAAAAGTGCGTCCTATAGGGCGAAAAATACGGTAAAAAGTATTTAGGCAATTTGAAACCTAAGTATATCTCATACTGGGCTGTAGGTGGAAGCAAAGTAGCATTAGAAATATTCTATTCTGAGGCTGACACAGCAGAAAACCTGGTAGGTATCAAGGCTGCCATCTATTGGTTTCTCTGAAAAGTTTCTCTGACAGTTTCCCCATTGCTGTTCTAACGGCACGTCTAGGTTTACAAAATTGCAGCCATGAATACTAAAAGAAGGAGCACCATTGCTGCAATGGGGGTTGCCTTCTCTGTAGATAACAACTGGCTCTATCCAGTGCTATTTTTCTAGAAAAAGAGGTGCCGGAACTCACCATGAACACCTCCCTCATTCTCTTGGAATGGCAATGGCATTGAGACTGAGTTCCATCAAATTCCGCCTGGAAAAAAGCCCTGGTTCTATCATAGTTAACCAGGCAGAGGGCCTTCTCGGTAGTGGCGCCCTCCCTGTGAAACACCCTCCCATCACCAGATGTCAGGGAGATAAGGAATTACACAACTTTTAGAAAATATTTGAGGGTAGCCCTGTTCAGGGAAGTTATTAATGCCTGACATTTTATTATTTTTTATATTTTGCTGGAAAGCCACCCAGAGTGGCTGGGGGAACCCAGCCAGATGGGCGGGGTATAAACAATAAAATTGTTGTTGTTGTTGTTGTTCAGATTTAACATAAGCAGCCACAATACAAGTATCATCTCCACTACAATTAAAGACCCAATGCAAAAAGGGGTTTCCAAAAAATTGTTTAAGCTATCTTGAGGAACAGCCCCCCTCTCACTCTGGTGACCTAAACTCCTAGCTCTTTCTGAGGGGGCATTCCTTTCAATAGGTTCCCTATTCTCCTGGGAGAGCGCTGGGAACTTACTTCTCAACTTCTCCCACAAACATGAGGCAAATTGGATGACACCCTCACCCTGCTTCCAACCCAAGGGAGTGACAATCTTTGATACTACACCTTCATGGCTAAAGGACAATGTTGATACCAGAGCAGAGTATCTTAAGAGTGGACAAGAGTGGCGTGTACTGCAATCGTACCCATGTTAATTTGGAAGTAAGTTTTTACTGTGTTTAATAAGGCTTCCTCCTGTGTAAAGTGCATAAACTGCAGCCAAAAATAAAATCCCAATTGACTCATGAAGAGAAACCAAGCAAACTAATAAATGAATCACATTTGCCTATATAGGGTAATTTTTAGCCAAACTCACAGGATGTAAGTGATTATTCCCAAGGACCACATGTCCACTTCTGGGCCATAGGCACAGCCTCGCAGTATTTCCGGTGCTGCAGATTATAAAAACCTTGTCAATAAAACAAAAATTTAATGTAGAAAGAAATAGCAGTGAAACAGAGCAGTGGCCAGCATGGATGGGCCCAATGCAGAGGCAGTGGTAAGAAAAAGCAAAATTCTAGAAACCTAGAATTCCTATGTGAGAGAGAGAAAAAGAAAGAAAATAAATAAAGCAGCTTAAGCTCAGCAAAGGTAGACCAATTTCTTTACTGAAATATGCGCATTAATTGTGCATTCATATGTGCTAGGAGAATATGTTTCAGGAAAGAGATATAGTGAAGCTATTCAGAATGGATATTATTAAACTATTATTCTTAGGTAATATTATTATCATATGAAGTGAAGCCTCTCTAGAAGCACAGAAGAAAGCACAGCCCCCTCTCAGGCAATTGTCTCCTGCACTTCAATTGCTTATATTGTGAGACCTTTTGTTACAACCCTTAATAAAAAAAAGAAGAAGAAAAAAGAAATCTGGACCATGAAATCTGACTCTACAGCTGTGTACTGTATATACTTTATCTTTAAAGCACATTCAAAGCACATCCTTTCCCTCAAAGAATTCTAGGTACTGTTGTTTGGTAAGGGTTGCTGAGAATTAGAACTCTTTGTAATTACAATGTCCTGTTCAATTGTCTAGTTCCATGTTTGGCAAAAGGGAAAGAGCGAAAAACATTTGGTTCCAGACTCCAGTGGAATGTCCCCCAAATAGGTTCAATTTATTTTAGTCAAGGGGTAATGTTCCTTTTTAAAAAACTAGCAGCAACCCCTTTTTCTTTTGCCTTCATTCAAGATGCAGTCCTACACACTCTTGCTGGTAAGTACTGTATTTTTCGCTCAATAAGACGCACCAGAGCACAAGACGCACCTATTTTTCGGAGGAGGAAAACAAGAAAAAAAAAATATTCTGAATCCCAGAAGCCAGAACAGCAAGAGGGATCGCTGCGCAGCAAAGGCAGCAATCCCTCTTGCTGTTCTGGCTTCTGGGATAGCTGCGCAGCCTGCATTTGCTCCATAAGACGCACACACATTTCCCCTTACTTTTTAGGAGGGAAAAAGTGAGTCTTATAGAGCAAAAAATACGGTAAGTGCCAGGAAGCTCAATGGGACTTAGTTTTGAGCAGGGATGCATAGGATCCCACTGTTAATTATTCATACTTTTAATTTCCTTTCAGATTCTGAAAAGTGAGTTTGTATTCCTTGCATGTCTTAATCAGTGCATTATCTGAGATGCCAGATCTTGGCTCGTTACACATAATGTGCTCAAAAAGTGATAATCTATTATTTCCATTTTGTGGTTGACTTGCCTTGCTACCCCCAGGCAATGCATGACTATTCTCGGAAGTTAATTATTCATGGACAAGTAACACCACCATTTCTCATTGCATGTGGTTGTTTCAAATTTTCCCATTTGGAATCCTGCTTTTGTCTGGACATTGTTTTGCTGTGTTTCTAATCCCTTACCCTTTATTTACATCTATTATTAAAAGCCCAAGGCTGGTGGTGCGTCGAAACAAACAGATTTATTTCTTTCTATCAAAATGCAACATAATCTAAGCTAATGTTTTAAATATTTACAGGGCAATCTTAAGATTCGGAAGGGAGGAGGATGACTCCATGGTGGAAAAACCGCCACTTCCTAAGCTGGCAGTGGCCAGAGCAGAAAGTAAGTGTGGATGGATTTTCTGGAGACGTCCCCCCAATTTGACTTTTTAAATTCCTCTTCTCACTGATACCGATGGCAGGGGAAATAACTAGCTCCAGGGCTGGTGTACATCTTCCAGCTTTTCTGGGGTGTCAAAGGAACAAAGAGACTTTGGATCCTGTGGATTCAAAGCTCTTCTGATACCCTTCCAGAACATTCGGTTTTGGGGGCCGCTACCTACAGAACACTGCCACTGCTAGAGCGATGGCAGAGAAGCTTTCCAGTGCCCTACCTGGAGGACCTCTCCCCAGGGCTCAAGACATTTTGCTGCCTGAGGCAGAGCAGCAAACGGCACCCCTTCAGTCAAGGTGCATACCATATTTTTCGCTCCATTAGACACACTTTTTTCCTCCTAAAAAGTAAGGGGAAATGTGAGTGCGTCTTATGGAGTGAATGGCACTGCGCAGAGAGGTAGAGCTGGCCAGCGCCCCTTCAGCGAAGCGGGAGGAGGAACGGAGCCCCTTCTGTTCCTCCTCCCACTTCGCTGAAGGGGCACTGCACAGCTCTCCCTCTCTGCGCAGCGCCTGTCCTGCGAAGCCGGAGGAGGAACAGAAGGGTCTCTTTCTGTTCCTTCTCCAGCTTCGCTGAAGGGGCGCTGCGCAGTTCTGCCTCTCATAGAGGGAGCGCCCCTTCAGCGACGCGCCTGCCCTGGCTTCTGCCTTAGCCACGCGCAGCCTCTTCGGGCAGGGGCAGTCTTCATCCCGCTGCCCTGAAGAGGCTTAGCGCGGTTATCCCAGAAGCCAGAACAGCCACATGGTATCCCAGAAGCCAGATCCCTCTTGCTGTTCTGGCTTCTGGGATTCAGAATAATTTTTTCTTGTTTTCCTCCTCCCAAAACTAGGTGCGCCTTATGGCCTGGCACGTCTTTTGGAGCGAAAAATACGGTACTACTTAAAAGCCAGTCAAGATATTTTGGCATCTTGAGGGAGAAAATACCACAGGGCAGAGGCGCTGAGTTATGCTCAACATGGGGGGGGGGGTCTTGTCATGTGGTGGGGAGGCCCAGCAGGGCTCAGCCCCTCAAGATTGGGGGGGGGGGCTCAGCCCCAGCCCCATATACTATGTGGGGACTGAGCTGTCCTCAGCCTCATAGAGTTGGCATGTATACCACAGGCACCTCTTAATCTCCTTTGCAGAAAAAAAAACACAGCAATAAGAAATGAATTAACTTGCTGTCATTTCATGACACTCAGAACCAGCTGCCTGACTTGGCTGCCTCACCCTACCTGATAGTAAGGCCACAGCTTCCAGTGGCCTTCATTTGGGACTTTAGGAATGCTCACCTAACATTACCTCAAACAGAAATACCATTAATTTTCCTAAAATGCCTTAGAATCATAGAATCATAGAGTCATAGAGTTGGAAGAGACCACAAGGGCCATCGAGTCCAACCCCCTGCCAAGCAGGGGGTCCTTTGTACTTAACGCCACCTTCTACGCTTTACCATTTGCGCATTTAACACTCTTAAATGTGTCTTTAACACTGTTCATTCCATGTTAGTAATATTCATTTTGTGATTTATGTTGACAGAAGTCGTGATAAAGAAAATGCAGTAAAGAATAGTAATATTCTTGTTCGTCAGTCATAATGTGTATCAGTCATAAATGACGCCCCAAATGGAGGGAAATATCCAAAACCCTTTACAGAGCCCCCTATCAACTGTGCCTTTTTAAAGTGAAGCTACAAGTTATTTCAGTGGGTCTAATCTGAATAAAACTTAGGTGACTAACACCCTAAGCATTTAAGGCAACTGAATACAAATAAATAGATATCTAACATACTGTAAGCAATAAAGGAACATACCACAGTACCCTGGAGTCCCACAGACTGTTTTCATGGTCACTTGATCTGCAACAATCTTGGAAAGTCCAAAATCAGCTGTTACATATAAACCAGAAAGGATTCATTATTTGTTATTATCATTATTTTATATTTCTTGCACGATACCGTGGAATGAAATGAACATAATATTTCGTCATTTGGAAATGTTATACTAATCAAATAACAATCAAACACTAATCAAATTACACCTCGTGTAAGGTACAGGAGTGAAACTTTCTGGTGGGTAAATACATCCAATCCTAAATTCATTGAATCCAAAGTTGTCAATGTATGAGTGGGAAACACTTCTGCTCATGACAGAGGGGCTTCCCAGGTTTGTGTTGATTTGCTTCTCCTGGTACATATCACCAGAGCATATTCCATGACATCTCACTCAGCAGAGAAGAACCAGCAGACACCCTTCTGGTGCCTCAGCGAAGAGGCTTACAAGGTTAAAACTTTCTCTCTGTCCTCCAAGGAGATTCCCCCACCCAGGGCCGGACTGAGGTTTGATGAGGCCCTAAGCTACTGAAGGTAATGGGGCCCTTTATATCTCCAGCTGTCCTTTGTCAACAACAATTGTCACTGTTTTTTGTGTTGAATACAGTGGACGCTTGGGTTGCGAGTGTGATCCGTGCGGGATGCACGTTCGCAACCCGCAGCGTTCGCAACCCGCAGCGGCGCATCTGCACACATGCAGGTTGTGATTCGGTGCTTCTGCGCATGTACGACTGCCAAAACCCGGAAGTAACCCATTCTGGTACTTCCGGGTTTCAGCAGGTACGTAACCCAAAAAACGCAACCTGAAGCGGCTGTAACCCACGGTATGACTGTACTTGCTATATGGTAATTTATGGACCTAATAGGCATCTAGAGCCATTTTATTTGTTTTTTTATCTTATATTTTGGAAATGTACATCCAGTGTTTCTCTTCCTTTAATTTTTTGGGGGGTCCCCAAAAATCTGGCACTGCCTCCACCCCTATGTCTTCAGGGATGCTTTCCTAGGGACCACAGAATTGCATCCTCAGTTGCTTAGATAACGGACATTATTATTTTTACTTATAATTGAAGACATCATATGCCCACTAGGGCAATTAAAGGTATCTATTCATTTGCTGATTATTTCTAAAACAGAATGCACAGAGGTATAGGGAAAGGAGGACAAGAGAATCCTGAGAAAAGAATGTAGTACAAAATAATGTCTTCGATATGGACAATTGATTGTATAGAAATGGGGATCAGTGAAATTCAAAGGGTTTTTTGGCGACTTAAGCTGATGGAATATGTGCAGCTTGCAGACCTAACATATAGAATAAGAGAACAAGAAGAACATACGTTAAGAGAAGATTGGAAAATATTTATTGAATATACGGGGGGAAATTGTGTACATTTGAAAACGTTGGCAGCATTAAGATAAATTCAACAGTGTACATTAGTTTTGATGGATGTAATGATGGAATACTGAATGGTTTAGTTTATGTAAAGTATGCAGGGATTCATGATATGCAAAATGAACCATGAAAAGAGAAGAAGGGGAGTCATTGATATTTTAAGGATGTTTAAATGAGTAAACTGCAAAACAGAAAAATGAATAAAAATTATATAAAAATAAAGGAAACCACTTCCCATTTAATAAATAAATAAATAAATTCAAAGGGTTTTGTAGGGCATGCAGAGGTCTCTGAAGCACAGGGTGCCCTGTTCAAAGCTGTGGAATGTTCTGTGAATAATATCAATGAAATGGAAGCATGCACATTCCCTTTCCTGAATTGAAAACAATGGGGCAGCTGCACTAGACTAGAGCATCCTTTCTCCAGTCTCGGGTCCCCAGATGCTGTTGGAAAACAACTCCAATCATTCCTGACCACTGGTCCTTCTGACTAGGGGTGATGGGAGCTTCTCCTGTGAACCGCCCAGAGACCTGTGGGTATAGGGCAGTATAGAAAAGGCTGCACTAGAACACCAACATGCAAACCAAAGCTGGTACAGAAGAACAGTATTTACCTATTTTTAAAGATGCATCTGGAGCTGGCGTTGCATACAGTAGATTTTCTGGTTTCAAATCACGGTGAACAATTCCATTGGCATGTAGATACTTGGAAGGAATAAGTGAAACGCACAATTTTAAACTTGCATTTGAGATGAGTATTTCTCCCCCACCCTCCATAACACTGTGCATTTAGAGTACTACTATTCCAACAGCAAACGAAGCAATTATTTGAAAAAGAAAATTCTATCTCAAGACATCTGAATGCAAATTGTAACCTCAAGAGGAAACGGAAAAGAATCACTTTTTATACAACAAAAATGTACCAGGTGGCGTTTTTTTTAAAAAAAGTTCTTTTGGAAATTACAATGGTAGCCATAGTTTTCTGTGTCTGCACAAGATGTAGCTACACTAGTGGCCAAAACTGTGGAAACCTTTTGGGAGAAGTGTATTCCCGAGGTTTGATGGCTCATAACACCTGATTGGCTCTAACACTCATGCTCATTGGCTACATTCAAATGAAGGAAAGTTACTGCATATCAACCTAAGCAAGTTGTGCTTCCTTTTTCTGGTTATTTGGATAAATATAATTTTCTGGTTATTTGGATAAAATATAACTTTTGATAGAATACAGACAATTGAACAAACTTTGTTGCGTTAGATTCTTCATTAAATTATCTTTCCATTGATATATAATTATATGGTATTACTCCCCCCAAAAGGGGTGTTATGAGCCATCAAACTTCAGAAATACACTTTTCCCAAAACGTTTCCACAATTTTGGCCACTAGTATACATTTCTAGCCTTGGTAATGGACTAGATGAGAGCCAACGAACTGAAGCTCAATCCAGATAAGCCTGAAGCAGTGTTAGGAGGTGGTTGCCTGTACCAGAGGGATGGGAGGTGGCCTGCTCTTGATGGAGTTACACTCCCTCTGAAGGAGCGGGTACATAGATTGTGGGTACTCCTGCGTCCATTGCTGTTGCTTCAGGCTCAGGTGGCCTTGGTGGCATGGATTGACTTCCATGAACTTCGGCTGGTGACCCAGCTGCACCCGTATCAGAACAGGGATGGTCTATCATCTGCTATCTATGCTCTGGTAACCTCTAGGTTAGATTACTGCAACATATTATATGTTGGGCTGCCTCTGAGGACGGTTCAGAAACTTTAGCTGATGCAGAATTCAGTGGTCAGGTTACTCACCGGAGCAAGAAGGTTTGATCAAAATAAAATGAAGAAATATCTAGCCTATTCCTGCATTCAGATCTCATGATAAATCATGATATATCACTATGGGAATGAGATGTAGTGAGTCTTGGGGCCATGTGTTTCACCCTTCTCCAGCGTGGGTGCAAGAAAGGCTTCAGAAAGTTTTGCTTCCATTTTTTAATTAACTGCAGCTCATCATTTTGTTGGAACCCAACAAACTGGGGTTATTTTTAACGTGGTTTGTTTGAAACTTAAAAAAATGGCTTGTTTCAAATCTTGGATCGTTTCAAGAAATGATAGTTAGGATTAACTGTAGTTCAGGGTTTCACAATAATGCGGAACCGTGATTAGTAAAAGCCTGAAATGAAAATTCCAATCTCCACACAAAAAAAGGAGAGGCGTTGGTGGGTGGGGGCAGGGAAGTTTGAAACATGCAAACCTCAGACATGTTGCTGCTTGTTCCTGTGGCTTATTGACATTTGAACAAGCATGATTGCTCTGTGCAAAAATACAATTAGATTTTCTCATTTCAGAAGCTCCTGATGATTTACAAGCATTGTTTATTTAAGCTGCAGTCACAAACCGAATTACCTGTTAATAAATTCTAGCAATAATATGGCTGTAATAACTATGTGTTTCATAGGGAGTTTTGATGTAATGGCTTCATGAACTGCAACCAAAATGAGCGCAGTAACATTATAAAAAAAGAACTTTAAGGAGATAACAAGAAAGTAGATCAAAATATATTCTATTATAAAAAACCAAGATATATTTTAGTGTAATTATTTTATTACTACAAAGGTCAGGCTTGAGGAGATTTATTACATTGATCTTGCTTTCTAACCATTCCTCTGTCATCTGCTATATATTTTGGAAAAGTGACTTGTCAATTTGTGCATCCTTCTGTTCTCTATGGTGTTTCTAAAAGAGCACATTCTCCAATATCAACTATCTCAGACCATTATGATCAGCAGGTGAAGCCTTGGTGATGACTCATGACAACAACCCCTTTTCAGTGGCAGATACTGACTGTGGAATGCCTTTCTTTCTGACGTGTGTCTATCTTTCTCATTATTGATTTTTCAGGAAGACCTTCAAAACATTCCTGTTTACTGAGGCATTTGATGGCCGAAAGTCACTGTTCTTGGCAAAACTCAGATCGCCAGCTGAGAAAATGTTTTAACTGTTTTTAGAACTGTTTTTATGTTTTAAATTGTGGTGCGTTTTTTAGTGCCTTAATTTATTTTACTTATTATTGATGTGCCACCTTGGGCTTATTCAGGAGGACTGAATAAATAATTAAAATCAATCTCCCCCCCTTTTATTGAAAATTAAATGAATAAATAATAAGTAAAGAATCTGATTGCACTGTTAACACACTAAATCACTGTCTTTACTCCACTGCTCTAAAAACATTTAAGCATGGCAGATTTGTCTAAACTAATATTCCATGCATGGTACCTTTCCATGGTAGTTAACTGCATTACATTTTTAAAAAACTAGTTTATTCTGTAATATGAACTTTTTAAAATGTGTGCATACCATACATATGAATGATTGGAATTAAGCAAAATCTTCAGCTGGAAAAGAAATTAATTTACCAGACTTACATCAAATCCTAAATATATTACTTGGAATTAAGTTGCACACATTTTCAACGTAGGTTACACTAAAGTAATACAATGCAAGTTAAGAATTGCTTCTATTATGAAAAGGAGGTCAAAAAAACAGAAGCTACAGGTTTAGTCTCTCTATAATAGATGTAACCTGCTTTGGAAGGGAAGGGGGAAGTGGAATCTAAAATGACACATGAATAAAATGATGTGTTTTCTGCTAGTGAATGCTAGGTGATTTCTGACTGCTTCTGAATGCAAGGGAATAATTCACATCACACCAAGTGTTAGCAAATTTGACAGCCTTATTAAAGTCCTCTGGGGTTTTTTTTTTGGATGACTAATGCTACAAGGTTAGAATTTTAAGTAGTTGTGAGCCTAGAACACTAACTATAAGAAGATGTTGACTTTTTTGGATGTGGATTTCTGCTGGACCTATGAACATGTCACATGACATGTTGATCAAGATAATCTAATAAAACACCTACCGTATTTTTCGCACCATAGGGCGCACCGGACCATAGGGCGCACCCAGTTTTTAGGGGGGGAAATCAAGGAAAAAAAATTTTTCCCCCAGCCCCAAAGAGCAGCGTACAGGCTGCGCACAACCTCTCCCTGCCGGAGCGGTTGCGCACAGCTATGGCACAAGCCAAGGCAGCGAGCAGGATGGATCCCGCTCGCTGTTTTGGCTTCCCCTTTAGCCCCGTGCAGCCTCTCCTTGCCAGGAAAGGCTGCGTGGGGCTAAAGACTCCATAGCCCCGTGCAGCCTCTCCTTGCCGGAGGGGTTGCGCGCAGCTATGGAGCAAGCCAAAGCAGCAAGCGGGATGGATCCCGCTCGCTGTTTTGCCTTCCCCTTTAGCCCCGTGCAGCCTCTCCTTGCCAGGAAAGGCTGCGTGGGGCTAAAGACTCCATAGCCCCGTGCAGCCTCTCCTTGCCGGAGGGGTTGCCCGCAGCTATGGAGCAAGCCAAAGCAGCAAGCGGGATGGATCCCGCTCGCTGTTTTGCCTTCCCCTTTAGCCCCGCGCAGCCTCTCCTTGCCGGGAGACGCTGCGCAGGGCTTTCCTGGCTTTACTGTGAGGTGGGGGGATTCACCCACCTCCCGCAAAACCGGCAGAAGCCGCGCAACTCCTTTAAAGAGATCGCGGCTTCTCCTGGCTTTTCTGGGAGGTAGGAGAAGGGACTGATGCGGCCAGTCAGTCCCTTCTCCCTCCTGTGGAAAAGCCCGCAAGAGCGCAGGGAGCTTGTGTGCAGCTCTTGGGGGCTTTTCCTGCCTGCCTCCCCCCTGCATTCGCTCCATAGGACGCACACACATTTTCCCTTGCTTTTTAGGAGGGGAAAAGTGCGTCCTATGGTGCGAAAAATACGGTATGTTTATTTATTCAAGGCAAGCGTATGCATGCATTAATGTTTCTCTCTGTTGAACCTCACAAAGCAGTTCACATTTAAAAGACTTAATAAGCATCAATAAAATGTATATAAGGGGGGGAAAGCATGGTATTAAACTGAGCTTTAATCAAAGTACCGTATTTTTCTGTGTATAAGGCACCCCCCATGTATAAGATGCCTCCTATTTTGGGGGACTCTGAATTAAGAAAACACCCCTCAGCACTACCAGTGTATAAGACAAAACCCAATTTTAAACCTATTTTTTTGGTAAAAAAAACCTCTAGTCTTATACACGGAAAAATACGGTAAACCTATTGAAAATAACAGACCTAACTTAGGCTGTGTACACACTATACCTTTAAAGCAGATTTGAAGCACATTGTTTCCCTCAAAAAAAATCTGGGTACTGTAGCTCAAACCTCACAGGATCACAACTCCCAGCAACGCTTAACAAACTACAATGCCCATTATTCTTGTGGGAGAGACAAAAGGAATGAAGGGGGTTAGGCTAGATTCAGTTATGTCCACCTGAAAAGAATTGGGAAGGTGAAATATCTGCCTAGAAGAAGCAGGATGCCATTCTATTTCCACCCCATTTTTAACATAGCTTCTGTGAATACCGTTTCTTGCTTCTTTTGACCTCTCGCTTAGTCTCTGTGTTTGGATGTGAGGGTGATCTGACTGCGACATCTGTCACCCCACTGATTGCCAGGGTTGATTCAACTGATCTGGCTGCCTAGGCGGGTGTCCCCTCCCTCTCTCACCAGTTCATATGCATACCTCCTGAAGCTGCACACTTGGTGGAAGAGGATGACTATCCCAGATAGGAGGAGTGTACCGTTCTTTGGTCAAATCTCAGCATTTACTTGAGCTACCCCTGCCCCTAATTTCCACCCTGTCTGGCTTTTCCTGTTGTCTGATCTTTTCTCTCTTTTGCTTTCATTTTAACCTACAACATAACACTCTTCTTGACTCTGTCACCTTCCCCTCCGCTAAAACCCACTGCTCCCACCATTCATCTCTTTTATCTATAATCTCTATCTTCTGTCACTAAGGTGCATCTGAGTTTCCATTGGGCAAATGAACTTTCTTCACGAAACATGACTGATGTACCCAAAGGAAATTAATGACTTGCTGAGCACCTCGCCACACAAAGCTTTTACTTCTCGCTACTGCAAAGAGCTACTTTTATAGATCTGTAGAGAGTCCTCCTCTCTGCTTTTGACAGTTGCATCTTCTCTGATTTCTTGATGCATCATGATGGTTGAACTGCAAATGCTTCTTAAGAATGAAAAGTATCATATTTCCATTTCTTGCAGTTTTTCCAGAGGTACTGTCAGGGCAGAATGTTTGGGACTTCATGGCCCTTTAATTCCCTTGTCACTAGCTTAATGCAATCAACTAGGCAAGCAAACTTCTCATTTTCCACTTACAAATCACTGCAATACTAATCTGGCAGGGTTGATGGAAATCTCAGTTTTGCCTCACTTCTCTCATGTTAGCGAAAGATTTTTTAGAAGGTACAATTTTTCAAAAAAAATCTTTATCAATTCACCAGTGTCATTATGCAGCTTTCAAACACTCCATTTTATAGTGCAGTGAGTGAATTAAATCAGAGGATCCAAAATAAGGATGAAGAAGGCAGACATTATAAAGTATGGCGAGACTGCTGCATTCTGACTTTGTTTCCAGGGCAGTCAGAATGGCTGTCTTCATTCTAATATAACATTGGTTATTTGATTTCATGATAGGATTCCATTCATCAAACCATGCTTTTGAATTACAGATATATTCCCCTAAGGTGGAAGGCAGATCATTATAATCATTATAATCACAATTAGAGTGCAGGTTACCTAGAAGCAGAAGCCTTTGGGAAGTTAACAGGGTAAGGTTAAAATGACATTTTAATTCTGAGATGCCTATTTTCAAGGAAGAATCTAGCAAGAATATTTGAAAAGCAGCAGATTATGGACTGACTGCTAATTATGGGAAATGAATCCACTAATAAATTATGTAAGGAGTACACCTTGTATCCATGGGGAATATGCCTCTGGATGAAAACACGGCTGTTAAAAGTAGCCCTCGTTTTTCAAAACAGAACCTACTATGACTGCGTCATTTCAAAAACAGCAGCTAGAAATCTAATTACCCTGTACACAATACACACACACTTGTCCTGCTGAGCTGCACAGCATGGCAGCTTGCTGAAAACCAAGGATTGTATTCAAGTAAGTTTTACTGAGAGTAGACCCATTGAGATTAGTAAACACAGCAAAGTTAGGTCCATAATTTGAGTGGGTCTACTCTCAGTAAAACTTACTTGGAATACCACCCTAAATGAAGGGAGACTATGCAGTATATTCTTATGGGTTTGTGAGTGTTAAGATATTTGTAAATTCCTGCAAGCAGTAAGTGATAGAATTTAATCAAGGTTCAGTGTGTTAAAACTCTGGGTGTCAGACCTGTGTGTATTAGGCTGTGTGCTGGACATGTCTAATCCTATAATTAAGGCAAGTGTTAAAAGCTAATTAAGCTAGGCGAAGCTTCTTGTGTTGAAGTGATAGCCTAGGGATGGGCTATTAACAACAAATGATCAAGGGACTCTGTCTGAGATGGCAAATGGATGGGCCTCCTCTCTCCCTCAAAGCCAGAGCTTAGAGAAGTTAGAAGGAGGTGTTATGTGACTGGGTGACACAAAGCAGCAAGCAGAGCACAATGTTGGATCTCTCGTTGGATCCTAGGCTACATCTATGGAGGAAGCAAGACACTCTTGGAGTGCTAATGCTATGAACCCCTCCATCGTAGGTTCAGGCAGTATATATGTGTACATAAGCCATATATCATAAAGACACCACTGTCTCTGCTATGCCTCATTTCCAAAAGGAAACAGCGACCCTGGGCAAGTGTGCCTGGAACTCCTGGAATCTCATATCACTGTGGCAACAATATATTGAGAGAGGTGCATGCAACATGGATGATATATAACACACATGCATCCCAATGGAGTTTTACAATAAATGTCTAGTTGTCAAAGTCAAGTATTGGGCTTCAGTCACATTTTTTAACAGTTTGCTTAGAGCTGCCATACATCCGGATTTCCCCAGATATTACTGGGATTTCAAAGGCAGAATTGATATCCATGGGGAATTCCTGAAAGGCAGCGCTTCGTCCTGGATCTCAGGCAAGTTAAGTGAGAAATTGTGTGTTGTTTGGCATTTTTGAAAAGAAAAAAAAACACATTTGGAGGTTTGTCTAAAAAAATCTGAACAACTTGGGGGTTTTCCTTTAAAAAGTTGGTTTCCTTAAAAAAAAAAAAGAAGCTCAACAGGACATGAGTACAAGCTCCTGGTTTTTACTTTTTGAAATATGGCAACCCTAGGATTGTTTATTTAACATATTTGATGAGCTACTGTAGGTCTTGTCCTATGAAACTACAAGAGGTAGTTGAATCAATAGTAGGAATAAAGAGCTGGATTCAGGGAACATCAAAATAAGCAAGTAACCAGTCAGGGAGCCAAAGCACCATCAGGGTATGGCTTTTAGCATAAGCTATGTATTTATATTTTGGAATTTGTATTCTAGACCACTGCAACTTTCTCCTAGTGGGCTTTTACATCTGCTGTATCTCTGCTCTGCTGTTGAATCAGAACGTTACAGCTACAGTCAGCTGTCCTCTTCACCCCTGTTTACAAATTTCACCTCTATATATTCCAGCGCTTGTGATACAAGTCACTTTCTCATGGCAAAATATCCAGGCCTGGACATGTAAAATTAGTGTTAGTGCTGTCTTACATGGACTGCTGCACAGTTGCAATCCCCTTTTGCCATTCATTTCATGCACAGAAGCAAGTGAGAGGATGAGCTTCGCTGGGAATTTAAAATGATCGTAGGCAAATAGTCCTGAAACCTAATCTGACAGGACTGGGTTGTCCAAACATCTTTCATTCTGCTTCTTCCTCTGCAGGAGTCAAGAATCCTTTAAGATTAGTGTGCCACTTGTAAACAATGAAAGCTTCATACATTTCGGTCTGTATGTTAGCAATAGCTGTGAGAAGAGGTGAAGGTAGTTTGACAGAACTTCTGTTGCCCTGGATGTATTTTCTACTCTAAAAACAAAGTTTCCTTATTTCAGATCAGATTATTTCCTTCCCTAGCCTGGGATAGGGAATCCTTTTGGCTCCACAAACAAGATTCTTATCAGGACCAGCCTTGTGGCCACGTTTGGCAGGTGCGCTGGGTGCAGATCTGGGAGGGCAGGCACAAAAATCATGCCTTTTTGATTTGGAGTGGCTAGGAACTTGCCCACCAGTCTGTGCACTCCCTTTTAGACTTTCAAGTCCATGGTATCTCCCAGTATAGCTCCTTGCCAAGGGTGTAAGGGATGGAGGAGAGGGTCAATACAACTCCTTCTCAGGGGCGCAAGGGAGCCTAGGTACACCTCTACACATGCACAAAAATACATTGATGCATTTTCCTCTACCCTGTTGCATTCGTATTTTTGCAGATTAATATACAAAGCTGGAGAGCAAAGGAACTTGTTATAGAAAGCAATAAGGCACCAATATTTCTCTGAAATTGCCAGTGGTTTCTTGCTCTTTATGAGAATGGCAGGCTTTAATTTAGCTTGTACACAATGGCTCCAAATTACCAAAAGTACTAGTACAAAAGAAAATGGCCGAAAGAAAGGAAAGAGTAATTTAAAATATATAACCATTAATAAAACATTGTATCTGAGTTGAATAACTCATAAATATAAAGCAGCTTTTTTGGATTACCAAGTCAAGTGCACTGAACTCAAAGGGTTTCAGAACTGCAGTCTTTGCTTTCACAGATGAAAGGCTTCCTGAGGATATGACAGTATCTGCAGTGTTACAAAGGATGTTCATTTAAAATCGATTTGATGCTGGCTCATATCTAAAGGCAGACCACAACAGAGCTGGCACAATGCTGTCTGCAGCAGGATGTAGAGTCAACAGAACTTGAGATTTAACCTTGCATGTCTATAGTTAGAGAACGAAGTCCTAGCTTATTTGAGAATGCTGGTGAAATCAGCATTACTGATTTTTCAGCTGCATAAAGGTACCCTTTTTGGTATATTTGTATGTTGGCAAGGTTAGTTTTCATTACTGTGTAGGTGTGCTTCATTTTCAAGTGGACCCACAGAAAATACCCGTATAATTTCCTCAAAACAGAAATGGTTCTAACGCTGTTAACAATTCCACATGTTTTGTGTATTTTAGTGCCTATCAACTTTTGTCAAATTCAGCCAGGAAATTCTCATTGGGCAGAGCAGCAATGGCATTACTACTAGCTGTTCCTGCTGACTAGAGCTCAAGTAATCGCTGGGCACCACAGAGAGCTCCATAAGCTGAAACATCAAGGATGACAACTAAAGTGCAGGTAGAGAAATAATTGGGCAAAAATAACTAAGCAGGTCTAGATTCTGCTTTTGAGCATACTGAGCAGCCATGGTGGTGTGATCAATGAAATGATTATGGTTCTTCACTGTTGCATCAATGAAATGTTGGTCATTGGAGCTTTTCTGGGTAATTCTGAGTCTTAGGATATCTGGGTACAGTGGAACTAGGACATAGCCATCATGGTCAATGGCTACTAATGCTGGCTGTGTACTGCCTCTGAATACTACGGGAGAGTCCTTTAAAAGAGGCCCTGTGGTTTCAGAGTACACATGTTCCATGGGGCCTCTTTTAAAAGACTCACCCTGTATTTGCTGGGGATTGCAGCTGGGAGAGTACTATTGCACCCACGTCCTGCACCCACGTCCAGCAGGGCTCTTCTTAGGTTCTTATGGACTACTCAGCTGAGCGATCACTCAGTGATCTGTTGTGACATGTTAACAAAACACTTTGTGAATAAAATTTATTGCATCCTGCTTTGAACGGCCTGCTGGTTGCAGAGCAGTTTAGTGAAGTGTCATGGGCCTTGTATTAGCACAATTGCTTCGATATGTTTTGTTTGCTATGGACACATTCCGGAAGGTATTAGGTTGATGACCTACAAACTCTAAAACTTTGTCCATCATGTCTAATTATAGCTTGCCAGAAGAGAATGACCATCTCTGGTAATAGGGCTCTCTGTGAAGACCCTTGGTTTCTCAGTGGAGTTCTTCCCAACTTCCTGATTCTCCAGCATTTTTTATAGACCCAGTTCCTCCAACCTTAGGTCTTGAGTTCTGCTTTTCCACTGTGCCAAACTGATTTTCCAGTTTCCTTAAACACAGTTGCAAAGTTTTGCAACTGACCTTTGTTTTACAGATGGGAAAAATAAATGGATATTTGGAAGTTGCAATGAAATAAAGTTTCATATTTGACAGTAAGTTGGTTGTCATTCAACTGTATTTCATGTCTGACAGCGTTTGATAGACAACATGCAATGATAATTAGTAGTTGACGGCTTCATGAGATTTCGCATGTTTTGATTTTGACAGGTTTCAGTCAGGAAAATCTGTTAAGGCTAAAAGCATTTTGATTCAAATTGCTGAGGTAAGTGTTTCACATTCAAAAATGAATCTGGATTCTCCATTCAAAATCTGGATAGATATATTGGAAAGTTCATTTTTTTAAATCCTAAAATTAATTTTAATGTTTGGTTCGGACCTAATTTTAACAGTTGATATATTTGAGGAGCTGCCTTTATTTGAGCTGGACTTAGGGTCTACAATCTAGTACTGTTTTCCCTAACTGGCAGTATCCTTTAAAGGGCTGAGCTACTTCAGCTGGAGAAACTAGTCATGAACCTGAGACCTTATACATGTGCACTGCCACAAAAATTTGCCTCCTCCCTGCTCTAGTGTATAGTTAGCACAAAAAACTATTTGTCTATTTCATTATTATTATTATTATTATTATTATTATTATTATTATTTTTACAGCAAGCTAAGATGTGTGTGTTTAAAGTATTCATATGATATAGGTGACCCAATTCTATGATTCTATTACAGTTCAGGAAAAACAAATTAAGACTACATACTTTGCAATGTTTATGTGCTAATCGTCCATACTAATATTTATGTCCATACTTCATTATAGAATAAAAGCAAAGGCAAAACAAATCAAAACTGACTCCTGACAATAAATTAATGACCAGAGCACTCAATATTTCATGAAACAAACACTGCCAAAAGTTCAATTTCTGAATGGACACTGAATAATTGCCCAATTTTTCTCATGAATTTAAAACCACTGGAAGAAGGCAGAGTTCTAGGAACCCTACTTCGGTTCCCCAAGTTGATGAATGTGAGTTCTCCTTTTATAGTTTACTTCATTTATCAGTTTTTGAAAGGGGTTCTTAATAGACACAAACAACAGAAAAATAAAAGCCCTTCTACTATTATTTAAACTTTGTCCTAAAGGTAAACTTTTTAGTAATGTTTTTACGGGGGATGGCATGTACTGTTTCCCTATACATTTGCTAAAGGACATGAAATAATCATCCAGAGCCTTTTAAAAAGTGGTTAGAAGAAGAAAGCGTGGTTCGTTTAATATAGATAGGCTTTGTTTAAAAAGGTAAAGGTACCCCTGACCATTAGGTCCAGTCATGACCGACTCTGGGGTTGTGGTGCTCGTCTCGCTTTACTGGCCGAGGGAGCCGGCGCACAGCTTCCAGATCATGTGGCCAGCATGACTAAGCCGCTTCTGGTGAACCAGAGCAGCGCACAGAAACACCGTTTACCTTGCCGCCAGAGCGGTACCTATTTATCTACTTGCACCTTAACGTGCTTTCGAACTGCTAGATTGGCAGGAGCAGGGACCGAGCAACGGGAGCTCACCCCATCGCAGGGATTCGAACCGCCGACCTTCTGATCTGCAAGTCCTAGGCTCTGTGGTTTAACCCACAGCGCTTTGTTTATTTCCACATAAAAGCTCAATGCACATAACACAGCATTGTGACTGGGGCTTATTTTACCCTAGAACATCTCATTATATGAATTGTTATATGAATCCCAGGGTTAATCATCATCCTGGATCATATCTACTGTAGAAAATTATGTCCCACAAATCATTTTAACTAGGGTTTAGGGAGGGTGACATGCTAATCCATTCCTGCCAGCTGTGCGATACATCTAGAAAAGTTCACTGTGTGGAGTTACCTGCCAAGGAGACTCCTGGATATTCTATAACCTGGTTGTTCAACTTGGGAGTCAGGTGCACTGGCAGAAAATGAGGCAAAGGGAAGTGGTAGAACATGGGAATGAGAATAATTCTTTTGGACATAAAAGACATGCACATAAGCATGATGAGCTGCAGGGAACTGGGGTATGCAGCCAAAGCAGAATTGAACTTCACCTCCTCCCGTCAGCTGTCACCCACCCATTGGAAGAATGTCAGCTGATTGACAGGTGGGCATGGTTTTTTGGGGTGTGTACCCTCAAGGGCTAAACTGAGACTCCTGGTGGGACAGGACTGGCCTGTGGGATGTTGGTTCCCCATTGCCTAAGCCACAGTGGGGGCTCTGGGGTCCAAGAACCCTAAGCCAGATCTTTCAGAGCCTGCACTCCTGATGAACCAATCACCTCCACATGGACACATAGGCTGATCTACCAATGTATGTGGTAACACATCTTGAGGGAACTTCTAGGCTCCAAGCCATGTCTGCCCTGGTAGAACAAAAACCTTAAATCCTCTCTTTGTTGGAGCCACTTGCTCACTTATAGCACTCCCAGGGGCTGCAGCTACCAGCATGCCTTGTTCCACCATACTGCATTGGTTCCTTGGTTTAAGGTCAGACAAAAACACCCAGCAAACTTCATGTTGAGTGAGAATTTGAACTTCTGCTTCCTCAGTCTTAGTCTTGCATCCTAGCTTTTCCTTGTACTGTGACATTTATTCTAACAAAATACAAATTAACCTTTTGTTAACTTTTTCTTACATGGCTACAAACACGAAGTAAAGGAAGTCAGTCAGAAGCCATCAAGTATCAGTTCAGTAGTCCTATGTGAGTCATCATATTTAAACTAGCATATCATGAACAGGATTCTAATGAACTTCATTGAAAGAGCAACAGAAGATCAATTAGTTCTGAAATTCCTCAGTTCTTACAGAATGGAACAGAATATTCTGGCACTTCATGACCTGACATTTGTAGTAAAAACAGCCATATAACCAAGGCAATGGAATTAAAATGAGACACAATGCCTCACTTTTTTTCTCTTTAGTTAAATGAAACATAATCTCTGGTGAATTCCCCCACACTCCACACACACACATTTGGGGGCAATTTGTTTCAAAGTCTTCCTGTAACAGCCTCTTATCCCTCTGGACATTTTTAATTTCATGTGTTTCCAAGTTAATGCTTTTAAAATAGAATTGTACATGCTGAGGCACATGGATAATAAGACTTGAATTCACTGCACAATAAAGGCAAAGGGAGTAGTGGTGGAATATTCCTGAGGTGCAAACCACTGTGGTGATTAAAATAGTTTCTTTAACTTGCAAGGATTTCTCATTCACTTTAGCATCCTGCATGCAGCCAATGTATGTGCGGAGATGATGCTGACGTGACAATGAATGGGGAAGCATGTCATGACCCTTTATACAGAAACAGACTTGGAAAAACTCTTACAGATGAGGAGGAGAAGCTTGAAGAAGCCATGCTGGTGAGGGTGAACACACAGGAGGAACTCATGACAAACTCTTCTTGTTACTGGGTAGCACTCCTTGCTTATTCCTCCACCAAAGAGGAGAAATAATAATAATAGTAATAGTAATAATAATAATAATAATAATAATAATAATAATAATAACAATAATAATAATAATAATAATAATATATTTATACCCTGCCCATCTGGCTGGGTTTCCAACAAAAGATTAAAAATAAATTAAAACATCAGTCATTAAAAAATTCCCTAAACAGGGCTGCCTTCAGATGTCTTCTAAAAGTCAGATAGTTGTTTATTCCTTTGACATCTGATGGGAGGGCGTTCCACAGAGCGGGTGCCACCACCGAGAAGGCCCTCTGCCTGATCCTCTGTAATTTTGCTTCTCGCAATGAGGGAACCACCAGCAGGCTCTCGGCGCTGGACCTCAATGTCTGGGCAGAATGAAGGGTTGTAGATGCTCCTTCAGGTATCAATAAAGGACATCTCACCCCCTATTTATGAATTCCCAGGTGTTTCTTCTAGCGTCCTCAGGTGCATCCTCTACAGCCCCCACCGTATCTTCAATCCCAAGGCCAGCTCTTCACATCTCTTGCCACTACAGTGTGTGGTCTGGGCTGATGCTGCTTTGATGGCGAGGTGACCATTTAAAGAGAGCTTGGCTTGAGCCGTGGCTCCCTTTAGCAGTATTTCAGAGCACAGTAGCCCCCAATCATCTCTGAGCTGGAGAAACAATTAAAGCTCTTTTCAGATTTAGCCCTGCACTGTGCTCTCCTGTCCTCTGCCCAAGAACATCATGCCTCACCTATAATTCTGACCATTGAGCTGGTGTTTACTAAGATCCTGCTTTCTACTGCAGACGCCTCAATGTGACTACTTCCTAGGTGAGATTAAACTGAAGGTACTCTCCACTGCAGCAGCAGCTCCTCCGTGGGCACTTTAAAATGTCACGCTTTTGTTGAAAGTTGTAGTTTACAGCCACAGAAGAAATCTGGTTGTTTCCTGCATCTTTCCTTTGTGTTTGATTATGTGACTCATTCAGCTGGGTGGCAGCAGCCTTCATCCACTTTCTGATTGAGTTTAAGATTTGTACACACATCCATCTACTTTACAGATATCTGAGAAGGCCAACACTGTTTGAAAGATCCCTCCAACTCCAAGCTGAAATCAGTATGGGGATGAAGCAGAGCCTTCCTAGTTATTGCCCCAATCATTTAGAAGATAACATAGTACTTGATACTTATATTACTAGGCAACATGATAGCCACTAAAAAACCATTTGCTCATGGTTTGGATCAGCAGTGGAATGCAGTGGACCTGTTTAAATATGACGACTCACACAGGACTACTGAACTGATACTTGATGGTTTCTGACTTCCTTCACTTCATGTTTGTAGCAATGTATGAAAAAGTTAGCAAAAGGTTAATTTGTATTTTGTTAGAATAAATGTCACTGAATAAGAAAAAGCTGCTCACCTGACCTCCTTCCAGCTGTGTTGCTGCTGCATACTGGGAAGGAGAAGGGGAGGGGGAGGCAGCAGAGAGGTCAGCGCAGTGCAAACACATTGGAAGTAGTGCCTTATGTTATTGCTGCATTGCCTGCCCCCCTCCAGAAGCAATGGAGCTAGAGGGAGGTCAGGTGAGCAAAGCAGCCCCAATGTGCTGGTTTAGTTTCCGCAATGCAGTGATCTGCTCCAAGCTTAACCCAACCCTCTGGAGCAGATTTTGAGGGTGCTCAGTGGGCTGCAAGAGAGACAGAGGAAGGTGATGTCCTGTTGCACAAGCAGAAATCTGTTCCACTCATGCACAGAGAGCATTGAATCACAACCCAGTGAATGCAAGGTCCTGTCCTGCAGATTGCTTGGATTGTATAATTACTTCTCAAGCCCACACTGGCGATGGCTCAGGTATGAACACAGGCTAAGCTTTCAGTTTGGGATGAAGCAATCTTTAACCGCTCATGTAGATTTTAAAACATTGTCCATCAAATGGTAACCAGGGAAGCTGGTGTGTAGAATGCTATCTGGCCTCACATTCTCTATCTGAATACAAAACTCAATGCTGCCCTTGAACATCTGCTGTTATTTTGTTAACTCTCTAGACAGTAAGAAACATACACCCCAAACTGCCTAAATATAAAAGCAATATACTAAAGATGCTTTACCAGAACAAATGGATAGCTATTGGCACACAGAATATTGACACAGAAAGTGTCGCTGTCAAAGCTGCCTCCTCATTCTTGATATAAACGACCAAGAGTGAAAATAAATAGGTTTCACAGAAAGTGAGCTGTCATAACAATCATTCAGGTATGCAGCATGAAAGATGACGCTGTCGCAAGATCACTTTTGTCTCAAAGATGCCGCTGATTTAGACAGGTAAGCAGAAAACCAACCCAAGAACTGTAGGCAAGAGCTGTCACACCTATATGTATACTGATTACATAAATTGCTCCAGGTAAGTGAAAGATTATTCTGCAAGAGTACTAATGCTTACAGCAACCGCCTCCAGGATTTGTTTGACAGCATCAGCAGCATCTCGTTCACTGTAATATCCTTTTTCCACAATCCTATAAAGAAACAGAAGATTTATTTATTCATAATAAATTTGTATACTGCCCTTAGCATAAACATACAAACCATACAAAACACAGCATAAACATACAAAATACATAATAAAAGCAAGAACAAAAATGAAACACACCCATAACACCTCCCCCCAACACATTTAAAATGACAAAGATTGCAAATCAGCCCAAGGCCTGGCTGAAGAGGAATGTTTTCACTTGGCACGAAATTTCACTTCAGACTCAACGGTTACAAGGAAAGCACAGTTCTAGGTAAATGTGCTATTAAAAATTAATCACACAGTAATCAGAGCAGACACATCTTATAGTCTAGGAAGTCTCCTGCAGAATAAAAAAAGCCACTTGGTCATGGCTAAGAATAGATTTACCAAGTATACAGCAACTCTGGTTCTCAGCTAATAACAAAAAGATTGTTTTTCAAGACATCAGCTTAGGTGCTATGGGAATGAAATGAATTTGTGCTAATAAATGCAGTATCCTTAAAAGGCTACTGTAAAAAAAAAAAGTTCATACTTATGAACTCCAGAATTAAAGGGCAGATACACAAACTCCATGCTCTTAGGAATAAGCCCTTCTGAGACCAATGCTATTTATTTCTGACACTGTGTAAAGGACTAAAGTCAGGGCTTGCAAGCTTAACCAAGCTATAATGAAATAAAAGTGATATATAGGAAAAGGCAGGAATAGGTAAGGCCATAATATGCCTTGTATTTTGTGTATATATACACTAGTTTCATTCATTCTGTGATACAGCTTTCAGGTCTAAGTGCTGTTCCGTAGTGCCTTATTTTTACAGAATGGGAATCTCAGTGCTGCCATTGATAACTACTGAAAAGCTAGGCCACACAGTTGGCTTCCCAAACAACGAAACCATGAAGCAGGCTCTATGGATATAGCTGAAACTATTCCCATGGTTGTGTTGGCTGGACATGCATATGGCTGAGAGACTGGCCATACTACAGGCATGTAGGTGGTAACAGTGATTTTATGATTTAGCCTTAAGTAAACCATCTAGCCCTAGGGCAGGTGAGACAACTGCATCCTAAGGCTAACAAAGCATCAGGGTTTTCCTAGAGGTTGTACAGGGTGCTACTTGCATTCATAACTTTTTAGGAGCTTGATTGCACTGCAACTGCTAAAAGCTGCAGCATAGGACCAATATTCACACTGCCATAGCTCCATTGCACAGAAGATCATTTTAGAGCAGGGGTAGGCAACCTAAGGCCTGGGGGCCAGATGAGGCCCAATCGCCTTCTCAATCCGGCCCGCAAACAGTCAGGGAATCAGTGTGTTTTTACATGAGTCAAATGTGTGCTTTTATTTAAAATGCATCTGTGGGTTATTTGTGGGACATAGGAATTCGTTCATTATTATTTTTCAAAATACAGTCCGGCCCACCACATGGTCAGAGGGATGGTGGTCTGGCCCACAGCTGAAAAAGGTTGCTGACCCCTGTTTTAGAGGAATAATCCTCATACCTTTTACTCTGTGGCAGTTGCAGTGAAATCAATGGATCTACTCCAGAATAAATGATTTGAAGACTGCAGAAATAATCTGTTGTCTCCTGTACAGAAGCAGCATTTTGTTTTCAGGCTGTTCACTGACTGAAGGCTCCATGAACTAAAATGTGATCACAGCACAGCTCCTTAGAAAAGAAGATTGCTTCCATGCTATAGTAATAACCACAGTACAATGAAAATAATACAGCAAAATAACCTTGAACAATCAATTATTGCAAAGTGCTTCTGAGTTGGAAATAGAAAGAAAGAAAGTTGGTATATTTTGAGGCACTGAGGCATTCGACAGCCAACCTTTCCCACAGACTCACTTTTATTACTCTATTGATCCGAAAGAGAGAGAAAAAGATTAATCTAGCTCAGCTCAGGAAAAAAAATTACCACAGAAACATTGTTTTGTGCAGGGTTTCCAGCTTTAAATTTAAGAAATATTGGCCACCTGAGTCCAAGGGGAGAATCAGAGAAGGCCAGAAATGGCGCTTGACAGGTCAAGGGTATGAGGTAAAATACCATTGCCTGGGCTTTCTCTGATATTTACTGGGTTTTTTAAGATATTGATTCTAGTTACTTCCCAGAACATTGTTTTACTAATAATAATGGATAGTTTGGCAATGCTGCTTCAGGAGTTCATTAGACAACTGAGACACATGTGAGTATATGGGACACAGAAGAAGTATACTATCTTGTCAGAGGCTACACACACACCCCACACAAAAGAACACGTCTAGATCATTTATCAGTGCTCTCACCTTCAATTGTCAGCTCATCCTTTTCTAAGTGCTAAATTATCTGATTTATTGATGTCAAAAAATATCTCAACAATGCAAAAGTTTATGCTATTATTCATCACCTACTCCTCAGTTTTAATGAACTAAGAAGGCAAATATAACTTCTCTGTATGTTCAGCAAGGGTTCTCCCTCTCCTTCCATTGAGACATGCCCAATGCAACCCCCCCAAAACCCCCCGCAAAACTTATTTCTATCTGCTTATATGAAGACCTGATAATTACCACGTTGCCTTTTAACCGCCTACTCTCAGAATAATTTTTTATGGGGAAGCAGACAACTCAGTGGGTTGCATCCAGTGGTGGCTTTGCCTTACACAAGTCAGGGCATTCGATTTTTGCCAATCTGCCATGCCCACTTAAATCCCCCAATCACCCTGGAAACTGGTTCTGAGAACTAGTGGGACACCCCCACAAAAAATAAACACATAATGGGATATGGCTCAGAGGGCTGCAGTAGGTAAAAGGGAAAGCATGATGTCACAACATGCATGAAATGAAACATTTCCACTAAGGCAAAATCACATTTGGATTCAATGCAGCATTTTATATTGCTAAATGACTGGTCCAAAATCACTTAGGACTCAGCTACATTAGTAAAGAAAAACCATTTTATATGCGTTATAACACTAAGACACCAGATGGCGCCGTGGAGTCCCATCTTTCGTCAACGTGATTTTCCTTTATAAAGCTTATAACGTGCTTAACTGAAACGCTTCTTTGATGTGTCTAGATCCAGCCAGGGTTATATGAACTTAAAAAAACAAAACACTGATTTCCCAGGGACAGAAATGAAACATTACGTTTCTGGATCAAATTTTCATAATAAATTACATTATGATTTGGAGCTGACAGCTATGCGAATCACCACGGAACACACTTACTGACAGCTTTTGCTTTCTTTAAACTTTTGCAGCTTCCATAGTATTTCAAAATTCCATAGAGGCATCATCTAGAGCTGTGGAGTTTGTTGTCATCAATACGCCTAGGACACTTCATTGAATAAATATTTCTTCTACTCTCCTATTTTAAATCGCTTATATTATTTCATTTTTCTAACATTGTATAATAGCTAGATGATTGTCTAAAGCAGAGACTGATGCACAGATTAAACTTGCTACAAAGCAATGCTTTTAAAATTACAGGTATCTTGGGATTTTTTTTTCCTTTTGTGGACTAAAACTGTTGAAAAGTTTGTAAAATATTTAAAACAAAATATTTAAAACAAATCTCTTTATTCCGCTAAGAAATCTGACAGCACATGGAAGGCTTTCCCCAGTGCCTGCCATCAGCATTGATGCAGTTCCAGTTTCTTGTTGCCAAGGTATCTTTAGATAGTTACAAAGTGATGTGTCTTTGAAAATGAATCCAATGCGCTGGTTTTGCACTTACTTCAGAATTTTAAGCAAATGTCAGCTAGCTAGCCTTGTAAGAGATCATATCCTGACTTGTCTAGCTGTCATAAAGGAACTGTGCTTGGCAATGAAGCTTTCCTCTGCTTCTGACACTGCCTACACAGTATGACGCTGTGTCAGGATCTGGCCATATAGCACAGTTATATAACCCCAAAGGCCTGGAAACAGTGTTATGTTTTCTGTATACCTCACCGTCATCATGTGCATAGCAGTTTACAGCAGGGATGGGGAACCTCTGTCAGCCCTAGATTGGCATTGCTTACCAGACATACAACCACTACCACCCCAGCCCTTCAGACTGAAATGTCTGCAAAAATGCACTCAGGCTTTGTCTCTGGACTTCACTGATTGCCCTTTCTGCCTTATTCAGAATGTTTTCCTGCTCAATATTCTTGATTAGAAACTGTTCAGTGCGGGCCTTGAAAACAGATCTTTTTATTTTATTCTTAATCCAGTTTATGGCTCCACTCTTAAGAAACAGCCTGTCATTCCGCTGCACCCTTCACGACTCCTTCCTACCCCAGTTTATTAACTTATTTGGGGTGGGGAGTGGGGAGTCAGCTACAGACTAAGCCAAGATAACTCCATTCCAGGACCATTTGGAAGGAGTGTGTTTAAGGCAGGGTGGTCCAAAATCATGCACTCTTCTTCTTCGCAGGCTGTGTTTATTTACAGACTTTGCAAGAGACTCAACTGGTTTTGAACATTCTGAAATCTTCTTCTTCTTCTTCTTCTTCTTCTTCTTCTTCTTCTTCTTCTTCTTCTTCTTCTTCTTCTTCTTCTTCCTCCTCCTCCTCCTCCTCCTCCTCCTCCTCCTCCCCTGCCTTTTATCCTGACAGGAACTCAACGCATGCTTTCGTTAACAATGCAGACAAGCAGTGGGATGTCTGAGTTAGACAATTCTTCACCAGTTGACCGATGTCCGCCTTGAGGTTGGTGGTTGACATTCGCAGGCAATTCTCAAATGAATGATCTACTAGGTTGTTTTGAGTTTGGGACTTTAAGAAGTTCATGTTTGAAAATGATTGTTCACAGTTCACCCACCCACCCACTCTGGCACCAAAGTTCCCTTCTCTCCCCCACCAATTGGTGCACCCCAAAGCTCAAACTTCTCTGCATTGCAAAAAAGAAAGAAAGCAAAGTCTCTCTCTCTCACTCACTCACACACACACACACACACACACACACACCATGCTTCTTCTCTACACCAGGTGGTGCTCCTCTTCTTCTTCTCCCCCCCCCCCCAGGTAGCTCTGGAGTTCTGGAAGCCTGTGGGATGCAGCCACACTCCAAGTGGGCCATAGAGCGCAGCCTGTTGGCTGCACAGAAAGCCTCTCCTCCTCACAGAGGAGGCAGGGGGCGTTTCGGCCCCTGCCCAGCTGCTCCAGCTGCCACACCATGCCCCCAGGTGGCCAGCCAATCGGGTGAAGGCTTCGGGGCGGGGTTTAGCCGCTCAAATGCGGCCGCGACAGCACTTCCAGGCCATTGTGTTGCTGGTTTTCGCCTACCTCATAGCAAATCGTCACAACTTTAGGTATTGGCGGTTAGGCATTGGAATATGGTTGTGCATTGGAGGGTAGGGTGTGGCCATCGCCTACCCCTCCATTTTATGGGTATTCCGGTAAAGGAATCCGGCAGTTGTGAATCCTGTCCGACGCCCTTGCTGGTGGCTAGGGCCATGGCACGACCCCTGGTGACATCAGGGGGAGCTTTCAGTTGTATTTGCATCAACAGGCTCCTCCCACTGGTGGTTAACCCTTGATAGACTCACCCTTCCCTGAGGGGGTGGAATCACACTCTGTTGTTTTATCCAATGCCTAAGCCAATACCTCTCACATGCTGTAATCAATAAAGTTGTGGCCTTTTTTAGCCCATTAACCTAATATACTGTGTCCATGTGTCTTTCTTATCCTCAAGCAGGTGGCGGGTCCTTGAATCACAACTCCTGCAGCAGCAGCAGCAGAGGAGGAGGAGGAGGAACAGCAGCAGTAGCCTGCCTTTGGCTGCAACCACCATCTTCACCAGCCTGATTGTGCTGCCCCGGGTGAGGAGCCTCAAAACAGCCTCAAGGGCCACATGTGGCCCACGGGATGTGTGTCGGATTGCCCTGGCCCAGGAGATATGAAAGCCATATGAAAGAATCCATGTAATGTGCTCTCTGCAGCCAGTCACCCATAGGAACCTGCATTAGGAAATTCTCAAAGTTCACAGATATAAGCAAATAAGAAAAACAGGGCCTCCTTGGTTAAATAATGTTTAGCACAGAAAAATGGACCTAATTACTATCTATCTTACCTCTAGGATCACGCAGCACTGCCATCAGAAGGAAAAACGCAAGAATGGGAAAGTGTTCAAAGTGGTCTGATTTTTACAACTCATTATGATGATACAAATCTTGATGATTGGTTATTTTATCCTCCACTTCCTTATCCTATTAAATGCCCATCTGTTTCTTGTATACTTTTGCCTCACCTGCAGCTCTAACCACATGCATTCGCTGGCAATTTGCCCACATTCGCCTTCTGAAACTCTCACTGTTCATTACTCCCTTCTGCTCTGTTGAGCTTCTATAAATAATAAACCTGTTTGACATACTGATGTGACCAGCATGTTCATGATACACACTGTTTACTTTTCCTCTGTGATCCATATTTGTGGTATAAAATGTTGTCTTTGAAAGGCTGCCTGGGTGAGAATATCCCTGTGTTTATGTATGTATGTATGTATGGCATTTTTATCTCAGCTTTTATCCAAGGAACTCAAGGCAGCGTACATGGTTCCTCACACCCTATTCTATACCCTTAACAACTCTGTGAGATAGGTTAGGCTGAGAGACAATGACTGTCCCCAGGTCACTTGGCATCATGGCAGAATTGGGATTTCAACCCAGGTCTCAGAGATGCTTAGGAAACAGGAATAAGCATCCCTTTCTGTTTCCTCTGTAAGACCTTCTAACAACGGCACAGCACCAAAGAGAGAATAGGTCATTTTGCAAACTTAAAAGGAGGCTTTGCTTTTGCTCCCCAGGGTAATACTGGAGCATTCAGAGAACACAAATGCTGCTGAACGAGTGTTTTTGTGTTGCTGAGTCTGTCCAGTGGCTGTGGGGGATGGTAGATGCATGTACACAGTTCTGCTGTGTGTATGTCTGCCTGTGTATATCTGTGCATGCAGGAGCGTGGGGTGACTACACTTATTTTTGGCAACATATGGTGCTGGCATGCAGCCCCTGAAAGATCAGCTGGTAGAGCATGAGACTCTGAATCTCAGGGTCGTGGATTCGAGCCCTACTTTGGGCAAAAGATTGCTGCATTGCAGGGGGTTGGACTAGATGACCCTCGTGGTCCCTTTCAACTCTATGATTCTATTATTTCTATGATTGGCCAATGTTGAATGCAGCCCTCAGGCCCTCTGGCCTGCAAGGCTAGTCACTCCTGATAAATATTGGTACATAAAACATGGTTTAGTGTTACATCTGAACCCAGCAGAGTGCCTTAACTATAGTTTAACTTTTAAAGCCATGATTTGTTGTTGGCTCAGTGACCTTAGCTATGACCAAGTGTTATGTGTAAACATGAGCACCTCCCTAACTACAATGGTATCTCAGGTTAAGAACTTAATTTGTTCTGGAGGTCCGTTCTTAACCTGAAACTGTTCTTAACCTGAGGTACCACTTTAGCTAATGGGGCCTCCTGCTGCCACCGCCACGTGATTTCTGTTCTCAGAGCCAGTGTGGTGTAGTGGTTAAGAGTGGTAGACTCGTAATCTGGTGAAAAGGGTTCGCGTCTCCGCTCCTCCACATGCAGCTGCTGGGAGACCTTGGGCCAGTCACACTTCTCTGAAGTCTCTCAACCTCACTCACCTCACAGAGTGTTTGTTGTGGGGCAGGAAGGGAAAGGAGAATGTTAGCCGCTTTGAGACTCCTTCGGGTAGTGATAAAGCGGGGTATCAAAACCAAACTCTTCTTCTTCTCTTCTTCTCATCCTGAAGCAAAGTTCTTAACCCGAGGTACTATTTCTGGGTTAACGGAGTCTGTAACCTGAAGCGTTTGTAACCTGAAACGTCTGTAACCTGAGGTACCACTGTATATAGTTTATGTGACCCTTGTAATGTCACCCTTCCCAAATTGTCCACCAAGAAACAGAGACACCAAACAAGAGTAGCTGAAAAATGAATCCACTTTTAGTGCTCAGTTCCTCTCACTGGCACTTCTCTTGTAGTTGACACTGCTGCCAACTTTGCCTGGTAACAGAATCCTTTCCCCTTCTATTCAAAGTTGCAGCTCAAGCTGGATTTTAAAACTTAAAGGAAACACTGATGAATTTTTGCTTTGCAAATGTTTCCACTGTTGGGCGCTGGAGTGGTTTTGGTTAGTGAGTGGAATGATTTCTGGGAATGTGTCTCCTTTCAATTTGGGCAGCTTTTGAAGGGAAAACTCATTATGCATGAGTCCGAAATGAGATTCTGTTCCTGACAGTCATTACAATTAACATATGAAACTACTTAAGTGTGCATTAGTCAAATCAGTCTTTCAATACCCACCTAGCAGAAGAAGAGCGTAGAGAGGGGTCCAATGTAAGGAATGCTTACTTAAACCAATTGCCGGTTGGGGAAAGAAAAATAAAAGGCATGGTTGCAGAGGAAAGGAGTGCACTTTAAGAAACAACAAGCTGCAAAATAGTGTGGGTGTTTCTTTCCTGGCAGAATGGAAAGAGGGAGCAGTTGTTTGATGACAGCTCTCACTCTCACAGCCGACCAGTGGAAAGGGAAATGGTGGCATAGTGAGGCAATGCCAGTAACTAGGTGCTGCAAACACTTAAGTGATGTTAGGAGGAGGGGCAGAAGAGAGTTAGAAGCCAGATGGGATGAAAGGGTGAAACAAACCAGAATTACTTCGGTAATTTGCAGTTCATCCTTTGGTTTAAACAAGGTTCGTTGACTTGTTTAAATAAACCACTGTTTAAGAATGGTTTAATGTGATAATAATAATAATAATTTATTATTTATACCCTGCCCATCTGGCTTTCACACATCGCCTACCTGTCAAACAGTTCTCCTCCCGTGACCAGCTCCAAGACAAGGCTGATTTCTGTGGGGGTTTCAAATATCTCCTTCAGTCTTATCTGAGAAAGGCACAAAATAAGGAATTTTTCAGTTTCAGAGAAAGTATGTATATATTTCGAAGATCAACAGCAAGGAAGTTACAGTGAAGGATGAATGTCTCATTTATCCCATTAACTTGGTCTTGGGGTTTGTTTGAACTTATTCTTGTTTTTAATTACTTCTTTAAACCTCTGCTTTTCATTCTGCCTAAAGGTTCCACAATAAAACATCTGTATCACAAGCAAACAAAAAATAGTGTTGTAAAAAATACCCAACTTACAATATTTGGATGTGAAAGTCGAAGTAGAACGCCTATTTCTGTTCGGACAATCTTCTTGTCTACCTAGTTAAAGGGGGGGGGGATGCATAATAAGTTTTTGGTATTCATCTTAGACATTTTTAACTATTACTGTGCAATCCTAAACACATGTTCTAGGAAGTGAGTCCTACTGAAATCACTGGGACTTACTTGCATGCTAATATATTTAGGATAAGGCTGCAGGTTAAGAAATAGATATCTGAGCAAATATACCAGCATTCTTAAAGAAAATTCAAAGATTTCAGTAACGTTTCATACAAAATTGTGATGGAAATTTGATCAGCACCCATTGTTTCAGCTGACAGGAAGTTCCACTGGATCAAAAAGTTTTCTATCTGCAGACGGCACAACCTGCTACAACCACCTGTCTCATTCAGCAAGGCTACTTTTTAAAATCTTGCATTACCATTCAAGCATCCTATATATTTACACAATATATTAGAAACACATTATTATTCTGAAACCTGCCTTGTGTCCAATTACCTTCTGAGCACAGTTCCAACGACATCAGTGTGACTGCAAAAACCAATATAAGAAAATATGCCTTCCTTTCTTGAGTTTAATGTCTACATAAAAAGACAGTATGTTGTTCGAAGACTAGAGGTGCAGCAATAAAACTGCTAGCACGTTTGCAAAGCTAAGCAGGGTCCGGCATGGTTTCAAAGTGGATGGGAGACCGCATGTTGAGATTCCTGCATTGCAGGGGGTTTGGGGTAGATGACCCTCAGTGTCTCAACTCTATAATTCTGTGAAGTGGAAGGCAAGTAGGCTCAGGGGGTGGAGAGGATGGTGGAGGGAATCTTGCTAATACCAGTGAGAGGAGAAAATGCTCCAGGCACTGAGGTCAACATCACTGAAACCTATATAATGAAAAGAAATCATAAAAATAAAATTAATAGTAGATGTGATCAGGGGCACAAAGAGGTCTGAGGTCTGAAACAAAGATGATCAGCTATTTTAGACAGATTTGAGAATACCGCAAGATACTGAGGAGACAAGAGAAATAAGTTTACACTAAGTCTGAGGGGGGAAAATATGTTCAAGAAGCAGAAGCAAGGTGTACATGAAGCAAAACTTCCCTTTGTTTTATTAGGTTAGTAAGCACTCCCTGCTGGTGAATATCTGTGCCCCCAAGCTACTTCTGTGTGAGGCAGCAGTGACCCTCTAGTGCCAACATGTCACAGAGGATTCTCTTTTTACAACACTACAAAGTTAATTTTAGAAATGTGCTCAAAGACAGAATTTTATATCACTTGTTTACACATTTGGGAGAGGGGAAAGGTTTCCTCTGTGCTCTGAAAAGACCCAGCAAGCTAGCTGAAACAAGAGGGTAAGGAATAAGTGCCTAGAGGGTAAACAAGAACGGAAGAAAGGAACAAGGGGGGGGGGGAGAATCTTACTGTTTTGTAAGCTCCAGTAGTTTTTCTGACTGCCTCTCCACTTAAGATGAATGTTGCATGTTTCAGCAGAACTCATCACTCAGTTTTATAAAATAAAACATTAATTACTCAGTCCTTTAGTGCACTCTGCGCACCCAGCAGATTTTTGTTTTTGTTTGTTTCCAGTTTCCAGTTCATGCAGTGCTCAGAAGTTTCATTTGGCAGTTTCCATCCCTGATTTGCCAGTATGATATCTACACATGTTCATACCACAGAGTAATAGTTGGCATTTATTATTGTCCTACTTTAACATTTTGAAGTCTCAGGATGGAATTACAAGGTTCCATCTGCAAGCATATTTGCTTGCCAGATGGAACATTTCACTCCCTGTATGTGCTGTTCTGGGGTTTTTCCTGACCCCCTCAAATGCAATTTCAGGGCAGGGGGCATGTGGGGAGGGGAGGGAAGAAATGAGGAAGTTCCATTGCACAAGTGAAAACCCTTGCACAAAGCTTCTGCTGGCAGGGTTCATTAGGTGAATCCCGCCCTTAATGTTTGTTCAAAATCGTTACATAGAATTCATGACCAATAGTTGCAGTAAATGCCATCTACCAAGCAACAGCTGCTGCACACATGTTACTTATTTCCTTGCAGAATGAATGCTGCGCATTTAGCTGAATGTGTAGCATAAATACTAGGTGAAATGCACTCTTTACCATTACAACAAACAGGCCGCCGTCCAGGTTCAAGGGACAATGTTCTTCTTACTACTCCTCCCTGCTTTGTAGTCAAAGTAATAAGGCTACTGACTGATTAGCAATAATTTATTTACATGAATGGCATTTACCTAAGGCTGCTTTAAACACAAGGCTTCAAATGTGCGATTCAGTGTGTGTACAGACATTGAATTCCTGCATGAATTAGCCTTTCACTTCCCATGGAGCAGGCAGCCCAACATCAATGAAAAGAATGGAAAATTTCCTCTGCAAGCAGATCTTTTGCTGCATGGGATTACTAAACTGGGCGGGTATATTTTTGCAGTTCTAGTTTTTCTGAAGCCACTTAATACTCTCTTCCTATTATCAAATATGGGACGCGGGTGGCGCTGTGGGTAAAACCTCAGTGCCTAGGACTTGCCGATCGTATGGTTGGCGGTCGAATCCCCGCGGCGGGGTGAGCTCCCGTCTTTCGGTCCCAGCTCCTGCCCACCTAGCAGTTCGAAAGCACCCCTAAGTGCAAGTAGATAAATAGGTACCGCTTTATAGCGGGAAGGTAAACGGCGTTTCCGTGTGCTGCACTGGTGCCGGCTCGCCAGAGCAGCTCTGTCACGCTGCCCACGTGACCCGGAAGTGTCTCCGGACAGCGCTGGCCCCTGGCCTCTTAAGTGAGATGGGCGCACAACCCTAGAGTCGGACACGACTGGCCCGTACGGGCAGGGGTACCTTTACCTTTACCTTTATTATCAAATAGATATAAACATAGCAATACCTTTTCTTGAAACAACTTCTTTAGAGTTGCACAGAGCTCTTCAGCAGGCAACATCTGAAATAACATGTTCGTTTACAGATTACTATAACAGCTTTACGCCCAGTTTAGCCTTGGCCCAATGGATACATTGGAGCTCATGGTACAAAAAATAGTATATCCTTATACAGTGCTATTTTTCTAGAAAAAGAGGTGCCGGAACTCACCATGAACGCCTCCCTTGTTCTCTTATAACGGCAATGGCACCCAGCTGAGAGTTGCCGGAACTGTGTTCTGCTGAGTTCTAGCTGGGGAAAAAACCCTGTCTTCCCTAGGTCTTGCTAAAAATGTACCCAATCTCTAAACTTTGCTCTGAATACACATGTGAATTAATGTTTATGAAGCATACTACCTATGCTTACCCTTAAAATGTTTTAGCAGCCACTACCATGGCATTAGTGAGCTTTTCATGTCATGACAACAACAGGTTAATGTTTATGAGGATGCTCTCTGGTATTTCACACTGCAGAGTTTCTGTGTCTCAACATTGAAGGCCACATTTATTTGATACTTATCATTTATTATATAATTTATAAATGATAAAGTATGCATCATCATGAACAGTCCAAATGTTTAGGATAAAACCTTGTGGGGGGCGGGCAAACAAAAAATCTGGATAAAGTGATAACCATTCTACTGCTTACAAACCTATTACCAAGCCCTACTCTGGCACTAGTTTGGTGTTCATAGAAACAAGACTCAGCTGCACATTACCTGGCGTAGTTCCAACAGTCTGGTCAACAGATGGTACAGTGAAATATTGCTGGCTGTTTCTTGCTTTACTAACCTTGAGCTTCAGGATTCAAGCTGTGTTTGGAACCCTACGGAGTGAGTGCAGCTTATATATGAGGGAAGTAGCAATTTGCAGCACAGGAAAGGGTTAAATAACTCTGCTCTCCACGAATACTGCTGTTATTTAGAAAGAGAGCTGGTGCGACAGCTTCTTTGCATGCATTTTTGCAAGACGGGTAGTTAGCCCTGCCAAAAATAGAGGGTCTGCATCTCAGTAGTTCAGCCGCTGCTTGGCATGCGGAAGGTCTCTGGTTCAGACCCCATCATCTCCAGTCCAAAGGGTCAGTGCTAAGTTGCTGTGGTCAAAACCACTGAGCCTCTTGGGCTTGCCAATCAGAAGGTCGGTGGTTCGAATCCCCATGATGGGGTGAGTTCTTGTTGCTCTGTCCCAGCTCCTGCCAACCTAGCAGTTCGAAAGCATGCCAGTACAAGTAGATAAATAGGTACCGCTGTGGCGGGAAGGTAAACGGTGTTTTTTGTGCGCTCTGCACTTGTCACAGTGTCCCGTTGCATCAGACGCGGTTTGGGCATGCTGGCCACATGATCCAGAAACAAACAAATGCCGGCTCCCTCAGCCTGAAAGCAAGATGAGCACTGCAACCCCATAGTCACCTTTGACTGGATTTAACCGTCCAGGGACTTTTACCTTTACCCTTTTTACCAGTTTTACACTTTAAAAAGCACTGTTGTGTAATTAATTAGGTGGTGAATGAACAGATAAATGCAGAAACATTCTTGCATTTCAAGTTTAAGCAACAAAGGCCAAACAGAATGTGGAGAGCAAGACTGATGGCTGGACTAGCTATAAGTTTGCTGGTATGCACATGGAAGCAGCAGTTGACTGTAAATGAGCAGAAGATTTGATCAAAGAGGGGTGAACAAGTTGGCAGAATTGGAATGAAAGTTGACATGACAGTTAAATGGTTCTTCCTGGAGGCTCAGATTTGTGACAGCACATAATCCTATGTATGCCCACTCACTTTTGAGGAGGACTTACTTTTTCCTATTTAGTTCAATTGTGCTTACTTTCAGGTAAATGGGTGCAGGACTGCAGCCCGGTGCAATTTCACTTTAGTGTCTCTAAAGCCTGAGCAGATCCCTCAATCTTTGAAGACATTCAGTTAAAACTGCCTCACGTAACCTCAACTGCTGTTGGTAGGGAAGATTTATTTTTGAGAGACAAGTAGACTTGGCTCCATCTCTGGATATTTTATCTGCTGGGATGTAACCTAAAATTGCCTCAAGTCCCACAATAACAGTTGCTGTAAAAACTGTTGCCAGTTTGGGTCGTGATCAGGAATAAAACATATCTTTTTCCTCTTCTCTGGGAAGATTAGTACAATGATTTTCTCAAAAATCATCCCTGAGGGACTCCCTTTAACATGACTAGAATGCTTCCATGTCCCTCGGGGGATCTGTTTTAATTTATAAATGTCATCAGTTTATCCCAAAGGTGCTCTCTATCACAACACACTTTTCATTCGAGTTTCAAGAGAGGAAGTTGGAGTCAACCAACAACTAGGGGAGGGGAGCCGTTTTTTATATTGCCCTTTTAAATTTTTTGATAACAAGACACCTTTAATCTATTTCCTTCCAGAGTGTCCATCTTAACAGCCCCATCTTCATTTCTTTAGATTATTGGAGACTCTAAACAAAACATGGAGATTAAGGACAAGCTGTTCTCAAATAAAAGTCACCTATCAATGAACTCCCTTTTTCAGAAGGGTAATCAAGCTTTGTGACCTGTATATACCTTGATCATCAATGAAATTCCACAGGATCCACTGAAAAATAATTGTTAACATAAATGGGCCTGCAGAGCCGTGTATGCCAAATTTTGCATTAATCTATTTCTTTCATAATGTTCTACTAGGTCCCCTTAAACTAAACTCTCAAAATGGAAGAGACCATTATAAATTGATTTAACCAATGTTTCCTGTAGCTGTTGGTGGGATATGCTGAATGACTATGCCTGTCATTCAAGAAAGCACCCATCCGAAAGCACTTACTGACTTATTTCCCAAGATGATGGGCCTTAATCTGGATTTTTTCCATATAGAAAACGTCCCATACCCCAATTATAAATTTGCTGCTTTTTTACCTATTAACCAATTTGCCCATCTTTTAAAGATGTGGGGCTTGAACTATGCATATTAACTCCAGACCGACAGATAGTTGCAACATGGTCGCATAGCTCCATTGCACTGTGTTTACGCTTTCAACAGTGGTGTCAAGATATTTTACTGCAGAGCGATGAGCTACACCTGGGGCTGAAAATGAGAACTAGGTCTCAAATAGGAACATATGCACTGTACTAAATTTTTAGCTTGCAGCTCTAGTATTTCAAGCCCCTTCGGCGAGAAAACAATAAAACAATCCTAAAGTAGGACTCATTAAAATTATTGTCAGAACATTTTAAAATTTGGAGGAGCTGCTGTTGAAGATAAGTCTAAACTCCACGGAAGATGGTGCGTAAGCAGCGCTTGAAACCCCCCCCCCTGGTGAAATAAGAGGAACAGAAAGAACAGTCCTCTTATTTGGTGGAATAAGTGACCTACAGTGATACAGTTGGTACAGACGTGCTATTCCACCTACAGAAGAGCTCTTTCCCTTTGCAGAAGTGACTTGGATCTCCATTGATACAAATATCATTCCTCTCTACTGAATGCCTCCCCTCACTTAACCACTGAAACCTGAAAAGGTTTTCACTGTCAATATGGCCACTGGCGGAGGAAGAGGGGGCGGGGGGGCGCATTGCCCCCGGCAGCGTGATCCCGGTGGAGTTCCATCACGGCTGCCCCCCCCGCCCGTGCTGGGTGCCCTGCCCCTGCAGGCAGCACACCACACCCCCAGAACGCACACCACGCCCCTGTGGGTGGCATGCCCCACCCCCAGGATGCACGCCCCGCCCCCAGTGCCGGAGCATGAAGCTCCGCCACTGAATATGGCTGGATCATAAAGCTGTTGTTGTCAAGGAAATGCATCTAGACTGTCCCCCGCACTCCTGTTTCCAAATTCTCTCCCCCTCACCCCACCATTCTGCTTACTAATTTGAAAAATCCATAACTTATATGAATTTCAGCCTCAAAGCTAAATACGATGCTCAAATAATAGCAACTCTTTTGAGAGAGTTGCAGGTGCTTATGTAATAACCAGCTCTTGGATGAATCTCCTGACTGTACTTCTTCTGAATTTTTTAATCCTAATGCTATTTTTATAATACCATGAAACCTTCAGCACTCAGAGAACATGCCACAATGCAGAGTTCTCAAAGTACGGCATGCTAGCAAAGTTGAAGCAGCACCTGCCATTAACCTACTTACAGTAGAAATTAGCAATTCTCTAGGAACACATAAGCAGTTTTACTCTTGTTTTAAACCTCTCTCTCTCCCCCCCCCCATCCCTATCCTGAGGGCTGCATTGAGGGTTGGCCACCCCCTGAGTCAGAACTATTGCTCAGGTACAACTGCAGCATGAAACAAAAGGTAAGGTTGCTTCCTTTGCAAAAACAAGAACTGTTGTGTTCTTTCTGGCATGTAGTCTTGGGGTGATAATCTCTTTCTTCTTCCCACACCCTCATGCCTGTGCAGAAGATTCTGCTTTCCATAGAAGGCTGAGTTCAGATTAGGAAGTCATACAAGATATATGGGTTAGTTTGCAGAACCTCTTATAATTTTTTATGTCCTTTCCATGGCTTCCTGCTGCTTTGTTCTCATCAGGAATTCACGCACTTGGTGTTTTCTAAATGTACATTTTCTACTAAACATTTTACAATATGCAGATAGAATACTGATATATAAAAAGACGAGTAAATGCATAGCATGTCTTCGGGAATAATTTCCTCCGAAGGCTGCTGGTGTGCACATCATGAATTTAAATCGAACAAAGCTGGAACGTCCTCATTGGTCAGACTGTGCAATTAAAGCCTAAACGCATTTGCAATGGATCCTCTGAAGAAAACCTCTGTAAGAAAAATTTGAGAAGGGGTGGTGGTGGTGGTGGTGGAATGAAACTTACAGTTTTCTTCAAGATTTTGACAGCAAATGGCTTTTGTGTTCCTTTCTGCCTGCATCTGTAGACAATAGATGTTGCACCCCTGAAAAAAACAGAATATAAAGTTACGTTCAGATATGTAGAATATATTCTATTCTATTCTATTCTATTCTATAAAACGTTATTTCTCTGAAAACTGAGCTTGCTTTAAAATTTGAAATTTAATTCTTGGAAATTAAAATAAGTTATGATTTTTCACTGTACAGTTTTGATTTTCAGTTTTGATCAAGTACTTGCTTGGAATTTATTTTGGCTATATTCCTCAGCAATGTAACACCTACACAAAGTAATTCTGTTCATTATTCCATTCCCATTGCCCAGGGATATTTAACTACAGTGCAGTACTAGGGAATCGTGAAGAATAAACAAATAAATAAAATCCAGTGCTAGCGACATTGTAACACTCCTGCAGAACAGAAAACTGTTTCATTTGTAGCCTTTTCTGTTCCACGGGAGAGTTGTTATTTCACTGCTGGAATGACTTTGGCACATTGGAAAATGCAATCTTCAGCTGTCAGTCTTGAAAATTTCTTTGCTCTTTTCAGTACTGTATTCAACTTTTCATACATCCCCACTTCCTTTTTAAAAAAAAAACAAAAACCAACAACGACAGAATTAGGTGATGTGTTTTCTTATATGGAATATTTATACTGCAGTTCTAGAAGTGTTGTTCGGTAGAACTCTTTGAACATTAATTTAAAAAAACCAGACGCATCCACCATTTCCCTAATGCAAAATGTGTTACTTTGAAAAGTATTTTAGCAAGACCTTCCAGTTGCCATTTGTGTGTTCACACAAACTTCTTATCTACGTGTTAAGAAGTGAGGGAAAGTGATGTATGAATTTGCATCTATCCTGAGCACATCTTCACTGAATGAAGAGCATCCATTTCTAATTAATATATTTGTAGTATATATTCTAGAGAAGGAAGGGAAGTTAAAATAATAGAAAATGCAATTAATGTCAAGTAGACCTGACCCAGCAGCATACTCAGAACATTTTAAAGGAAGTTGTAGCACAAGGCAGATGTGGAAGACACAAAACGAGAAAGAAAAAAGGGTCTCTGAGTAACGGTCCTTTCAATAAAGATGAAAGAGCCAATAATTCTGGGGCCGCTCAAGATACTGTCAGAATTACAGTTGAGAAGAATCCTGTTATTATGGCTGAACTTTCTTCCATTCCCATCAGCAACCCTTCCTTCTTCCGGGCATTGTTTGACAGACAAAATTCTTGCCTCAAATGTTTCCATGGGACATAACTGTCTCTTTGTTCACTTTTTTTTTTCAGATTCTCTGAGAAGGGTGAGCAGGGAGTGGAGTGAGGTGGTGCCAGATTTAAAAGGGGAATGGATTTGGGAACTATGGTACATGCAAGGTCTACATCATGGGTAGGCCAACTAAGGCCCGGGGGCTGGATCCGGCCCAATCGCCTTCTAAATCCGGCCCAAGGATGGTCCGGGAATCAGCGTGTTTTTACATGAGTAGAATGTGTGCTTTTATTTAAAATGCATCTCTGGGTTATTTGTGGGTCTTGCCTGGTGTTTTTACATGAGCAGAATGTGTCCTTTTATTTAAAACGCATCTCTGGGTTATTTGTGGGGCACAGGAATTCGTTCATTTATTTTTTCTTCAAAATATAGTCCGTCCACCCACCCCAAGGTCTGAGGGACAGTGGACTGGCCCTCTGCTGAAAAGGTTTGCTGACCCCTGGTCTGCGTGAACCATTTGCAAAACAGTACGCAACCACAATGCATGCATGCATGCATAATGCTAAATAAAATGGCAACTCGGCTGTCCATCATTTCCCCCTCTCCATCCTTCAGTCAGGCTGTATACATTTTTATTTTTAAAAGCACCACGTGATGCATTTCTGTGCTCATTCGTTATTAATATTTTATACACTTTTTTTTTAAGTGCAAGACTGCTCCAAAGTTTGAGTAACCAGAGAAGTTTGAGTAGCCAGCCAATGAGCACCATGCATAGCTGGTTTCTGCAGAAGATTTGCAGAACCTCTTTTGTTCGAGTTCAACAACGGAAGGGAAATGTGGATCAAATGTAGTAAAGGAGTTTCCAGAGTTGCTCCACTGTTCCAAAATGTCACATTTGTCTTTGCTCTATGTTTCACAAAGCAGCTGCAGCACAATCAGAAGGAAAAGAAACATTTTGCTTAATAAAGCTACAACTGCACTATGTATCTTTAAAAAAAGAATCAGTTCAACCCTGTACTGCATTTCAAATACAATAATCACCACCACCGCAAATCCAATCCTGCGTAGATTTCAACTGGATAAATTATTCAAGTCTTAAACAGATTTGTGCGAGTATATTTTCAAGATCCAATTTCCAGTGGCGTAGCGTGGGTTGTCAGAACCCGGGGCAAGGCAAGTAATTTGCACCCCTAACCCGTGGATTTGCGCCCCCTAACCCTAACCCCCAGATGTTGCACCCGGTGCGGCCGGCCCCCCCTGCACCCCCCACGCTACGCCACTGCCAATTTCTATTTTATCTAATCGGAGAATTGCTACCCAAATCAAAATAAAAGGTTGTAAAATGATGAAATGAACACGGGTAAATGCTTTGCATGAAATGGTCCTGATAAGGTACTGGATCCAATACTATAAAAGCTAACTTTTTCTACATGCATAAGAGATTAGGTGTGTAATTTTGTAGGAGCATACAAAATTGGTAGTCTACACTCCACAGTAGTCAAAATTTTGTATAGGTAATGATTCAAAGAACGCTGTAGTTTCAGAAACCTTGTGTGTGCATGTGCAACTTCCCCTTCCATTTATTTAATGTCCCTGTGATTATCCAGAAATAATTTGTGGGGAAGGCAGCAAGGTCCCTCACCACTTAAGAATACTTGGCAAGTTGGAAAATCTGGCTTTGGGCACACTTATTTCTGGTTATTGTTTCAGAATTTGACTCTGCTCCTTTCCCCTTTTTGATCCATCCCCTTCCCTGCCTTTAATTATTATACGTTCCATTTCCCCTATTTCTTCTCAGGACAAAGGAGATGATTTATTTTATCATTTAATATTACACCCATGTCTCACATTTCCTCCAAGGTGGCATAGTTCCAGTGCTTTTTTCCTGGGGGTACTCAAGGGTACATAGTACTGACACCTTTTTTCAGATGTTAAAAGTGTGACACTCACTGTAATAACTTTATGGTGAGTACTGACATCTTTTCTTCTTAAAAGAAAAAAGAGAGCACTGCATAGTTCTCCCCCTCCTGTTTGATTCCAGCAACAAAGCTCTGAGGTAGGTTAGTAGCCCAAGGTCACCTAGTGAACTTCATGACTTTTGGGGGGGGGATTTGAACCCACATCTTGTAGGTCCTAGCCCAACACACTGGCCGCTATACCACATCAGCTCAATGACATGAGAGATCCAGGAAAATTATCTCCTGCATGTTTGTTCTGTTGATAGCAGCTGTGGAGGAACAGGGTCAACCCAAGACATTTGGATGACTGAAGGAAAGGACAAGATAGTGTCTCCCCCAAAAGGATGTCAGAGAATAAAGAATGTGAATGCAGGAGGAAGGGAGGGAGGAGTTAACCTTTCCCACATGCCATTTGGCTGATTGAAATCACACACCCTGCTAACTTCTGCAAAACCCTGCAAATAAAATTTTGCTAGCCAAGAAAGAACATCAGTGCACTTCTAGATTTTGGATCTATGTCTTTTAGCTCCCAAGTGGATTTTTGTTTGTTGGCTTGTTTTACTATTGGGTCTGACAAGTGAACCTATCATCAACACCGGTTTATTGTGCACTACTTTTCCATCATTGTGGGACGCGGGTGATGCTGTGGGTTAAACCACAGAGCCTAGGACTTGCTGATCAGAAGGTCGGCGGTTCGAATCCCCGCGACAGGGTGAGCTCCCGTTGCTCGGTCCCTGCTCCTGCCAACCTAGCAGTTCAAAAGCACGACAAAGTGCAAGTAGATAAATAGGTACCGCTCTGGCGGGAAGGTAAACGGCGTTTCCGTGTGCTGCTCTGGTTCGCCAGAAGCAGCTTAGTCATGCTGGCCACATGACCTGGAAGCTGTACGCCGGCTCCCTTGGCCAATAAAGCGAGATGAGCGCCACAACCCCAGAGTCAGTTACGACTGGACCTAATGGTCAGGGTCCCTTTACCTTTACCTTACTTTTCCATCATAAGCCATGCCCAAAGGAGCTCACCATAATTAAAGGTCTACTCTAATCTGCGTAGGCTTACAAACAATACGGGGGAAATGTTCTGAATTGTCTGCACATCAAAGAAACCATGGCTGGAAAGCAGAACGTACAAAACTGTTGAGCAAAACACTTGCCTCCCACTTCTCCTGTCTATCTCCTTATAATTAAGAGAGCATCATCTTTAAAACATGTCACAAAATATAACCAAATTGGCATAGTTCATTTTTTCTTTACTTCTGCAAATCAAATACTTCTCCAAGCCAGCTATTTCAGCATTAGCCTAATGACAGCAAATTTATTGCCAGGCTCTAAAGAGTATCCAGGCTTTTCCTAGCCCAGTGGAAAGTTTATTTTTCTGCCTTGAATAGCTTCCTACCCTACTTGCCGCCACTGTGCCACATTGTGAACAGCTTTTGAAATGCTGTTTCAGTATTTGTTTGCCATACAGCATAGGTAGTCCCTCGCCAGGACAGCCTATTCCTCTGCTTCTGACATGTCCTGCACTCGCTCCTCTGCCTTGGACTGCTCTGACCTGTCTTCTTTCCCCCTCCCTGACTCATGCCTCACGCGGACACCAAACCCCATAAATCATTGGTCTGCTCTCCTGTGTCAACAGCCCCCAACCCCCTGCCTCCACAACTCACTCATCAGAGCCCCACCAGTCCCTGACAATCATCCCTCAAAATTTGCACTTCTCCAAATTTTGCAGTGCAGTTCTCCAGCCAATAAATATGTTAATACTACTACTACTACTACTACTACTAATAATAATAATAATAATAATGCACAGACTAGGGTAAAGTGTGCATAAGACATCTGAAGGCAGCCCTGTTTAGGGAAGCTTTTAATGTTTAACAGACCATTGTATTTTAATATTTTGTTGGAGGCCACCCAAAGTGGCTGGGGAAACCCAGCCAGATGGACGGGGTATAAATAATAAATTATTATTATATTATTATTATAATAAAATGATATTTTAATGAAAACAACATACAAAAATGTTATTTTTGTTTTTTGCAAATTTGTTTTTGCAATTATTTTGTAAATTTGCATGCATTGGGAAAAATTCACATGGAAATGCTGACAAATGCACTTATTTCTACATATGCACATTTTGCCAAGAAGCCCACTACAGTGGTACCTTGGATTATGAACCATCCTACTTATGAACGCTTCGCATTACGAACTCCACAAACCCGGAGGTAGGTGCTCCGGGTTGCAAACTTTGCCCCGGGATAAGAACATAATCCACTTCCAGGGCCACGGACACCTATGTAGGGAATGCGTGCCTCAGGTTAAGAACGCTTCGGATTAAGAACTGACTTCTGGAATGCATTAAGTTCATAACCTGAGGCACCACTGTACCGCAAATGAGGAAAGCAGACACTTGCTGTTTGAAAAACTGAGGCAATGCGGGGGGGGGGGAGGGAATGAGAAAAGGGGCGCTTGAATGAATGAATTTTATTATTACGGTCACAGACCAGTTCCGGCTCACTTACAATATCAGGGAAATCATAAAACACAACAGGAATACATTGAATTGCAATTGGGTATAACAGAGACAATTCAGATATAGTGGCAGTTAAAAATATATATTAAATCTTGATCACTAAAATATAAACTAAAATTGTCATTTAAAACCTTAATCATTTTGGTAGTACAGCTTTAAAAGGGGCACTTTATCTATATCCCTTCCTCACTTTGTGACCCTCTCTCCCTGTGGCACATTCTGATCCAGTTGGGCTTTCGATTCGTTGTGGCAAGGGAGTCTATATGACAATCATTGTGCATAAGGGTGTGGTGCTGCATACAAAATGAGAGCCAGCTGCTTAGCAATTCACATGGGTCAATATAGATATAGATGTATATACTTGGCTGTGAATATATAATCACACGAAAAAAGAAAAGCTATTCCTATTGGGTGGCTTGCTTCCTTTTACTCTCCCCCCTCCCCACTTTTCTGCAGAATCTTTAACATATTGAAAAAACTAGATACAGAACAATAGCATCTAATTAATAATATTTAATTGGGAAAAAAAATCACATGGTGGAATAATAAAGGTGCAGGTCAGGCAGATGTGGTCATTTATAAAAATGAACAGAGGTCATCTGCACAATTCTCAGACAATAACGGAGTAAGCATCGAACAGAAGGGTAATGTCAAGTCTACACATGCAAATTATGTTATGAATATGGGCCTCTGGCTATAGATGTAAGCGCTGTATTCTAAATCACACTTCCACAATCCTCCAATGAATCATATTTCACCAGCGGGGGGTGGAGGGATGTTCCGTAGAACTACACAAGTAGAAATACCTACTGTGGATTATTGAATCTACATCAGCAGCAGAAAGCCTAGTAGATTTTGTGACAAAGGACAAAACGGGTCTATAGTAAATGTGAGTAACATAAAGTGAGCATAAGCAAACGCACACACACACACACCTACAGATAAAGCCAGAGATGTGGCAAATAGAGCGATTCAAACAATAGGAAGCCAGCAGAACTTATGCTAGAGTCAGGGCTGGGATTTATGCCAACTGAGCCAGGATGGGGGATTTATACTGGCTTAGTACTGGAGAGCAAGTGTGGTGTAGTGGTTAAGAGCGGTGGACTTGTAATCTGGTGAACCAGGTTCGCGTCTCCGCTCCTCCACATGCAGCTGCTGGGTGACCTTGGGCCAGTCACACTTCTCTGAAGTCTCTCAGCCTCACTCACCTCACCTGTTTGTTGTGGGGGACGAAGGGAAAGGAGAATGTTAGCTGCTTTGAGACTCCTTAGGATAGTGATAAAGTGGGATATCAAATCCAAACTCCTCCTCCTCCTCCCCCTCCTCCTCCTCTTCTTCTTCTTCACCCCAGCTCAGCTGGCACAGCCCAAGATCTGCTGCATACAAACTTCTCCACTCGGGTGGAGCTGAGATTTGGATTGTGCAGAAAATTGGCAAAACTGCCAGCCCCACCCCAAGCCCCATAAAACCTCTCACACACCTGAGTTTGGGATCTCTTCGACCATATCATATTCTTGCATTCCATGATGTGGAGACGTTTTCATGTCTAAAAACTCATTGTTAATCCAAACCAGGCAATTTGGGTCAACCTGGGATTTGTCCAGAGCAGGTCAAGGCAGCTCCAGGTCTGCTTCTTGTTGGGCCCACCCAGAGCAGTCCAGGGCTGCTAAAAGCAGGGGGCTCAGGCAACCACATGTTTAATCAGGATTTTAAACACTAATTAAAGATAGGGTTGGTGGAGGGGGGGAGATGACATAGGAAGAGACTCTCTCTTGTCCTTCCTTCCTTCCTTCCTTCCTTCCTTCCTTCCTTCCTCCCCTCTTCACTGCCAACTAGATGTTTAATTAGGGTTTAAATCCTTGATTAAACATGTAATCAGGTGCAGGGAGAAGGAGATGGACACATCAAACATTAAAAAACTTCCCAATACAGGGCTGCCTTCAGATCATAGAATCATAGAATCATAGAATCATAGAATCATAGAGTTGGAAGAGACCACAAGGGCCATCGAGTCCAACCCCCTGCCAAGCAGGAAACACCATCAGAGCACTCCTGACATTTGGTTGTCAAGCCTCTGCTTAAAGACCTCCAAAGAAGGAGACTCCACCACACTCCTTGGCAGCAAATTCCACTGTCAAACAGCTCTTACTGTCAGGAAGTTCTTCCTAATGTTTAGGTGGAATCTTCTTTCTTGTAGTTTGGAACCACTGCTCCATGTCCACTTCTCTGGAGCAGCAGAAAACAACCTTTCTCCCTCCTCTATGTGACATCCTTTTATATATTTGAACATGGCTATCATATCACCCCTTAACCTCCTCTTCTCCAGGCTAAACATGCCCAGCTCCCTTAGCCGTTCCTCATAAGGCATCGCTTCCAGGCCTTTGACCATTTTGGTTGCCCTCCTCTGGACACGTTCCAGTTTGTCAGTGTCCTTCTTGAACTGTGGTGCCCAGAACTGGACACAGTACTCCAGGTGAGGTCTGACCAGAGCAGAATACAGTGGCACTATTACTTCCCTTGATCTAGATGCTATACTCCTATTGATGCAGCCCAGAATTGCATTGGCTTTTTTAGCTGCCGCGTCACACTGTTGGCTCATGTCAAGTTTGTGGTCAACCAAGACTCCTAGATCCTTTTCACATGTACTGCTCTTAAGCCAGGTGTCACCCATCTTGTATTTGTGCCTCTCATTTTTTTTGCCCAAGTGCAATACTTTACATTTCTCCCTGTTAAAATTCATCTTGTTTGTTTTGGCCCAGTTCTCTAATCTGTCAAGGTCATTTTGAAGTGTGATCCTGTCCTCTGGGGTGTTAGACACCCTTCCCAGTTTGGTGTCATATGCAAATTTGATCAGGATGCCCTTGAGTCCATCATCCAAGTCGTTGATAAAAATGCTGAATAAGACCGGGCCCAAGACAAAACCCTGTGGCACCCCACTAGTCACTCTTCTCCAGGATGAAGAGGAACCATTGATGAGCACCCTTTGGGTTCGGTCAGTCAGCCAGCTACAAATCCACTGAGTGGTAGCATAGTCAAGACCGCATTTTACCAGCTTCTTTACAAGAATATCATGGGACACCTTGTCAAATGCCTTGCTGAAATCAAGGTAGGCTACATCCACTGCGTTCCCTTCATCTACCAGGCTTGTAATTCTGTCAAAAAACGAGATCAGGTTAGTCTGACATGACTTATTTTTCAGAAATCCATGCTGACTATTGGTGATCACAGCATTCCTTTCTAGGTGCTCACAGACTGTTTGCTTAATGATCTGCTCCAGAATCTTCCCTGGTATTGATGTCAGACTGACTGGGCGGTAATTATTTGTGTCCTCTCTTTTCCCCTTTTTGAAAAAATGTCTTCTGAAAGTTTGTAGTTCTTTATCTCCTTGCCATCTGAAGGTGAGGGGTGTTTCACAGGGAGGCCACCACTGCCAAAAAGCCTTCTACTTTCCCTTTCACTGCCAGCCAAATGTTTAATTAGGGGTTAAAAGCCTAATTAAATAATGAGGACTGTACAAGGCCCCTCTGTCTCTCTGTATATGAATATGTGTATCTATATCTGTATCAGCTGTATATCTGCATTTGACTGAAAGCAAGGAACAAAACTTGATCCACTTCCAGGGTGGTGGCAGTGATAAATGCTGTAAATGTGTAACAACTGAGAAACAGATCTGTAATCAAACTAGTGTAGTCAGTTTCATTTCTTAAGGTAGTAACAAACTTCAGCTTCTATTTGATCGCAGGCAGACAGATATTCCACAGCATTCATCATATTTATGCTACAATCTCATGATTTTACATCCTTCATTACAGAAATGGAACACACTCCCTTTTTTATATATATAAAAGGGGGGCGGGAGTACAAAACCAAAATGACTGGTGGAAGATAGTTGCAAAAACTGCCAAAGCCTGCAACAATTTGATTTGTCTGTCATCAGGAAACTTTCCAAAAGCTACAGAAGGATAGACACAGACAAACAGAACAGTTTCCCCCATCTTTTGATGTCTAGAGTATAGGCTTGTTTCTCCTGCATACTTCAACTTTGTATCGAAAAGGTTGTGTTCTCCTCTACCAGCTTCCGGAAGAATGAGGAGGCACCCTACAGCTGCGTGGAATATCTGTGATAACACTGCCTCCCAGCATCTGTTGCCCATTCCTTTGTCCTGTCAAGTCATGGCTTAGTGATGGGGCAGTGCTTTCTGATCAATGGTGGTACTTTTGTGATTTCCCTATGCCTGTTGGCTGCAGCAAAGACAATGCCAGAGAAGTTTAAAGCATATTTGCTCCCTTGTCCTGAAATGATGCTACTGCTCATATCCTATGAGAGAAGGGGGCAAAACCATCACTGCATGGGGCTTTCCTGCACTGACAGATATACAGTGGTACCTCGGGTTAAGTACTTAATTCGTTCCGGAGGTCCGTTCTTAACCTGAAACTGTTCTTAACCTGAAGCACCACTTTAGCTAATGGGGGCTCCCGCTGCTGCCACGCCGCTGGAGCACGATTTCTGTTCTCATCCTGAAGCAAAGTTCTTAACCTGAAGCACTATTTCTGGGTTAGCAGAGTCTGTAACCTCGAGCGTATGTAACCCGAGGTACCACTGTACTATGGAATATGCATATAACTGGGTGGTTTGGATTGTTCAAATGACACTTTTGGCTCTCATTCTGCACAACTGTGTCCTAACACACGGTCCTATAATCAAATTTTTTTCTTTTAAAAAAAATCAGATTATGGAAGCATGTTACAAAAACCATTGCAATGGCGAAACAGAAGTACAAAAAGATTGGCATCAGTCACATCTACTTCATGTCTAGTACAAAGTTTTTCATCTTTATCACTGAATTATTTTGCTCCCGTTTTTGTCACAATATGTGTACTGATAATTAATTTGACTATCCTTTCATTGTGTTGCACCACGTCCTCAGACATGTTCACAATGAATAAGTCCCACTGAACACAGTGGGACTTACGTCTGAGTAAACATGCAAAGGAGTGTCTTGTTAGGCGTCATTCACATAACAGATGTTAGTTCCAACAGTAAAACCATTGGGAAAGAGAAAATATTCATTATTAAGGTATAAACACTTTCTCCCCCAACATGAATTGAATAAATATTAAGGCTGTTTAATGCAACACTGCACTGCATTAATTTCCATGTAGAGAAAAATGTATACAACAAGATGTGTGAAAACTGCAGGCTGTTATATTTTGATGCATACAAACACCTAGAAGGAACTTCATGTACTGGTTTCTTAATCTCATGTACACATAACAAAATAAACTATGGCATGATTTTCACACATCATAATGGGCTGTATATCTTTTTTCCCTTCTCTATTTAGGAAAAATCTTATGCAAAGGATTTTAATTAAAACATATTTGGAGATAACTTAATTTTTGTGTGTGTTTTTCAGGCTGAGTGATTCAAGTAACAGAAGTTGTCAAGAATGAATGACTTAACCTGGATAATTGCCAGCCGTGAGAAACCCATTCCATGTTGCAAATACGATTTTTGTGACAGCAGCAGCTTCCCTTAGACAAGTGATATGATTAGCAAGGAGAAGAGTGACTCCTGAGTGTTATTTTCTCTCGGATGGGAGAGAAGGAGAACTCTCTGAAAAGAAACAAATTACTGTAGAGGAGTCAAGGTTGTGCCAAGAAAAAAGAAAGCTTTCGCCATTGACTGCCCACCAGCTTTTTCATAAGTAACCTGGGCATATGGAGAAGGCCACATGCGGGGGCGGGGAGGGGGGGCGAAGTGACCTTGCCATATGGAAGCAGTCTCCATAGAGGAAAAAGTTGGAAGACAACATCCGAAAAGGTTACTTTGACACAGAACAGCGGCGTGTCTCCATCTGATTTATCTGGGTCATAAAACAGCTGCTGGCTTGTATTGTTTGATTGCTCTCAGTGGGCAAGCAGGTGTGAATGGCAGGTATTATGCATCTGCACATGGAAAGGAATAGCCCAAGAGAGGGAGGGATGGTCAAAGTTAATAATTTTGCTTTGAATTGCCATAGAAAGGTTAGGAAAGCTATTGTTGTATAGACTTTCAGTAACGGGGGAGATAAAACAAGAGATAATTAGCATGTTCTGCATTATAAACACACACACACACACACACACACACAGCCGCTTTTTAGGTGTCAAACGCTTGTCCCATAAATTATTTATTTATATTTTAAAAATAATATTTAATTATTAATAATAGTAATATTTACTGCTAGTAAATAATATTCAGTATACTCGTAAGGCAATTTCTAGCTCACCTTTCACCATATGATTCCACAGCAGGTCGCAATACAATAAATAGTAGAACAGTGTTGCAGTTAAACTGAATTTAGTACCATTTATAAAAGCAGATAAAATCCCACATGGAGCCACAAGGAGCCACAAACCAAACTCCTAGCTTGTGGCAGGGTCAAAACTCCTAATTAGTTATAAAAAGCCAAGGTGAACACAAGAGTTTTCACACGGTGTCAAATGACAAAAGTGTTGTAGCCACTTGAGCCTCTAGGGAGAGGACATTCTGGGGGCCCTTTTGCAGGGCGCAAAGGGCTCCATCGGGCCCCTTCATGCCCTGTAATGTCAAGCGCTCGCCGTGTCAGGTATCACACACATGTGTGGGGCACCCCCAATGGGGGGGGCAGAACTCTGCACGCCTGCTGCTATTCTTTTTTATTAACACCCCCCCACACACATATCAGTATGCAAGGGTAATCAGTCGCTTCCTCATAGATTCACATATCAAGATACTACAGTGGTACCTCGGGTTACATACGCTTCAGGTTACAGACGCTTCAGGTTAGACTCCGCTAACCCAGAAATAGTGCTTCAGGTTAAGAACTTTGCTTCAGGATGAGAACAGGAACTGTGCTCCAGTGGTCCAGCAGCAGCAGGAGGCCCCATTAGCTAAAGTGGTGCTTCAGGTTAAGAACAGTTTCAGGTTAAGTACAGACCTCCAGAACGAATTAAGTACTTAACCCGAGGTACCACTGTAATGCTCTCTTTCCTATATATTCCTCCGAAGCTTCAAATAGTGTCAGCAGCCAATAAATATGGCTTGTTTAACTGTCCATCTTTATGCCAGAGCTACATTAGTGCAAAGTGCTGCAGTGGAGCAGTGCCCGTTCTTATTTAACTCAATCAAATATTAAAGCACTCTAGTTTCCCCACCACCACCCCCGCCACAGACTTTTGACCCCAAGCATTTCAAAATATGCTAAAGTGAGGGCAGAGTTGTGCTCATAGTACCATGACCTAGATTATAATTTTCAAGAACTCAGGCATGCTTTATCCATTGACTCCAATGTGCAATTCATATATTACTTTGAAAAGTGAGATTATGAATCTTACTATGACTATGAGCCGAGCTTTAAGGTAATTAATGATATTATATGGGTCAGCTTTTGACATATCAGCTTGCAGCAAAATCCTATGTGTGTCTACTCAGAAGTCAGTTCCATTTAATTATGTGGAATTCAATCTTAGGTAAGTTTGCATAGGACTATGCCTGCTAGTGACCAGAATTAGCCATGTGGTAAGAATTGCGCATATGTAAAAAAGTCCAGATACCAGGTGGAAATTTTAGAAAGTAACTCCAAACTTTTATCCAAAATGTATAACCAACTGTTAGATTGGGAGACTAAGGACGAAGAAATAAAGGAGGTCATGATTAAATGGGCTATAGATCTTGGATATAATCTAGAGTATGACAGCTGGGTGAAACTCTGGAACAAGGGTATGAAATTTACAGCATGTGTTGGACTCCGAGAAAATATGGAAAAGATGATGTACCGATGGTACATCACACCTGTGAAATTGGAAAAAATGTACAAGACAGGAGACAAAACATGCTGGAAATGCAAAACTAAAGAGGGTAATTTTCACCACATGTGGTGGACCTGTGAAGAAGTGAAAAGGTTTTGGGGACTTATTTACGATAAATTTAAAAAAATATTGAAATACACCTTTCCCAAAAAACCCGAAGCTTTTCTCTTGGGAATGATTGGAGAGGAGATTAAAAAAGAAGATCAAACATTATTCCAGTACGCAACGGTAGCCGCCAGGATACTGCTAGCGCAAAACTGGAAAACTCCTAACATCCCAACCGTTAGAGAATGACAAATTAAATTATTCGAGTATATAGAATTAGCAAAGATGACACAGAAAATCAGACATCAAAAAAGTAGAAAGTTTATGAATGACTGGAACAAATTTGTAACATACACTGAAGCAAATCTAGGAAATATTAAAATCACAGTAGGTGAAATATAAAACCCGCGACGTACAGATTTGGCCAAATAAAACTGCAGAGAGGTATGGTATTTGTATAGCTCAAACCGAGATGGAGGGAAGTCAATTAGTGTTTTAGAGTTGATTTGTTTGTTTATTTGTTATGTGTGTTGTCCTCGTTTTTTTTCTTTTTTCGTTTGTATTTTTCTTTGTTTTGTTTCTTAATGTTTTTATGTTTTTGCTGTAAGGAACTCAATAAAAAGAAATTAAAAAAAAAAAGAATTGCGCATATCTCATTGTGGAGCCACATCAATGATGTTTCGTGGATTTTAGGGTTCATCACATTCTCCCTAATTTGTATGTTAGAATCTTAATTATACTGTAAGAAGTATAGAAAGGTTAGGTGAGTAAACTCACATAGCCTTCCAGCATTATAACATTATTATTTAAATAAATATCTTTATTTTGTTTTGTAACATTTAAACGTTCCACTAAAATCCACTTTAATACAAATAGTCTGGAATTACATCAGATGACTTTCTGTCAAGAAGTGTATCTTCTTCACAGCTTTTGTTCTTGGTCTTAAGCAAAATCTTTGAGGAAGAAAAATGACTTATACTCTTAACGTTGAAGCATTAAGATAAATTCAACAGTGTAAACAAGTTTTGACGGATGCAATAATGGATTACTGAATGGTTTAGTTTATGTAAAATATGCAGGGATTTATATATGCAAAATGAACCATGGAAAGAGAAGAAGGAAAGTTGTTGACATTTTAAGGTTGTTTAAATGAATATTCCAAATTGTAAAACGGAAAATTTAATAAAAAATATGCACAACAAATGATTTATACTCTTTAGACATAAAAGACAAAAGGATTAAATCTGGAGAAGATTCTGTTTGTATTTCTGATGGAAAACTGGAAATGCTGTCTATTATACTCAATTTCTTCCCTTCCTTTTTAGTTTATATTCAGTAGCAATTCAATTATTATGAACAGATGGTTACCATGGCCTTTATTTAATGCATGTGATTTCCTGGTACCCCTTTCTGCTTGTGTTTCATGATCAAAATGGATTTCCTTGCATATTAAATTTTAGTCTCTGTGCCACGTGCATGTTCAATGAAATTCTCACCATGTCATGTTTACAGGCATAAACTCCCATTGCATCACTTTATTAATATTACAGTATATGACTTGTTTGGTCAGCTTTAATTGGCCCAGGCATTGTAATTGTGATTGTTTGTGTGTGTGTGTGTGCTGCAACAATGATGTTCCAGTATGTTTTATGCTGTTGCTTCTGATTGGTTGTAAACCCTTTGGGGATACGCATGAATATGAAGTGCCATAGAGATAAAACAAATGAGTAAATAATTAATCAAACCAGAAACTAAAATGCTAAATGGCAAAACCGAGTGGCTACCTGCTGCAAACCACTGTTCCTTCCACAGTTCTGAATGTTCCCTAATGCTTGTTATTCCTCCTGGAAAATCAAATATTTAAACAATATCCCTTTGCCAAGAATTATTGCCAGGTTTTACAAGGGGTGATGTTGTAATACTGGGACAGATGGCCTTTTTTTCTTTTTCTTTTTCTTCTTTTTGGAGCTCAAGTTCTAAAGCACTACAGTGGTACCTTGGGTTAAGTACTTAATTCGTTTCGGAGGTCTGTTCTTAACCTGAAACTGTTCTTAACCTGAAGCACCACTTTAGCGAATGGGGCCTCCCGCTGCCGCCGTGCCCCCGGAGCACGATTTCTGTTCTCATCCTGAAGCAAAGTTCTTAACCCGAGGTAATATTTCAGGGTTAGCGGAGTCTGTAACCTGAAGCGTATGTAACCCGAGGTACCACTGTACTGATGTATATAGACTGCCACTCCTTCACGAACAGAAACCTTTTTAAACTTTAAAATGGTCATATCCCGACTTGAAGATAAAAGGATCTTGCATAACTTGAGATGAGTTTAACTCCTGCTTAGCATTTGTTCACATTAGCAGCTTAAAATGCGGCATGGTCACCCCCTATTGCGAACCGCATTTGCAGGGTTCTCACATCAGATAAGGGGTGAGGAGGCCTTCACCTGATGCACAGGATGCTTTGGGTTTCCCGATCCTGTAACCCCCTTAGAAGTTCTACTCATGAAGCTGTCATCTGTGCATGGGCACTGGCGGAGGAACAGAGGGCGGGGGGAGCACACCGCCCCCGCACCATCAGGGAGGGGGGTACCATCTCAGCCGCCCCCGGACAGGCACCGCACACGCCCCCACCATGCCGGGAGCCACGCCCCCAGGATGCATGCCACACCCCACGGGGTGACGTGCCACGCCCCCAGGACGCGCACCATAGCCCCAGGACATGCACCAGCCACGCCCCCACCTGCTCTCCGCCCCCCAGTGCCAGAGCATGCAGCTTCGCCACTGTGCATGGGTGCTCATCTGCACATGCACAGGGGCTGTTAAGATATGTTCACATTACCTCTAACTTCAAATCCAGTTTTCTAGTTGGATTGAAGCTCGTTGGAGGAAAAAAATCACATCCAACAGGAGTGCTGGTGAAGAAATGGGAGAATCAATATGGATTGTGGCTAACGTCATGTGCGAGTGCACTGAAAGCATAGTCCACGGTAATGTGAATATACTCCTAGTCAGTTCATCTTCCTCAAATTAAATTGGCCAGTGACCTTGTGGAGACCTATGTGGCTTAAACTTTTACATTTCATCACCTAGCCTCTACTTTATTAGGAACTGTTGCCCTGGTGCTTATCCTGTCATTGAAATTCTACTCAGTGTTGATCCAGAGCAGATTCCAACGTATAGTTAGCAGAGTAACAACTTAAATGTGTTGCGGGATTCCCAAAAAATAGACCAGGGGCAATTATATTTCATCCAGCAGAGCTTTACTGCTACAGAGGCAAATGGTCACAAATCCAATACAATGGTACCTCGAGTTACAGACGCTTCAGGTTACAGACTCCGCTAACCCAGAAATACTACCTCGGGTTAAGAATTTTATTTCAGGATGGTGGCGGGAGGCCCCATTAGCTAAAGTGGTACCTCGGGTTAAGAACAGTTTCAGGTTAAGAACGGACCTCCAGAACGAATTAAGTTCTTAATACGAGGTACCACTGTACATTCACAACTGGCACAGTCCAAAAAAAATCCAGTTGCAGCAGACTTAACTTAAACTTACAATAACTTATAATAAGTCCAAACCTTAACATTAAGCATACTATGTACAGAAGGAAAAGAGATAGAAAAAGAAACTGAAACCCAGGCTCCTTCTGGCCCTACTTTTATAGTGGGCATGGCCTTGACAGAAAGAGATAAGAGAGCCAGTTTAAGCCAGCTGTACTCAGCTTCTCTGAAGGAATAGCCCAAACACCATGAACCTTCTGCTTGTTTCTTTCACCAAGAGAAGCTTCCAGAACCCTCTTGAATTAATTAGAATAGGAAAGATCTCTACACATTGGATGTGTATTTTCTGCGCTAAGAAATGCAGACTGACATATCTACCTCACCAGTTAGCATCACTTCATAAACACCTGCTTGGCTGATGAAGGTTTCAAGGCTAGTGGGAAAGGGGGAAAAATATATTCGCTTACCTACCCCATCCTATAACTTCCCTGTTCCCACCATCTCATGAGCCCTAAACATTACTGCAAGGCTCCTGTACCAGGTTTATGTAATCTGCATTGGCAATTGGCGATGTGTTTTGAAGATTATCTCAGGAATGAGGATTTAAAAGTTCAAACACCTTATGTAGTCATTCTTTATTAAAAGAAAGATGTGGGCACACCCACCAGTGGGCTACATGAGCATGTTTCTAAGTATAGCAGAAGGATGAGGGTTTTGAATGACAGGTAAATAAATACTGCTACACTTCACAATATACAATTCCTAGACCTTTATTGCTACCCAGCCTACTCAAAACCACCTCCATGAAACTATTTTAAAGAATTTATCTGCTTTCTGCACCACACACCTGCAGGTCCTCTAACTTCACTGCCTATTTAAAAATGCTTGTGTTTAAATAGCAATTCTTACCAATTTATCTTTCATCTTAGAAAAATAAAAGCAGAAGCACACAGCAGAACTATAAAATCAGCAAAAGCACTGATAAACACTACTGAAAATTGCAGTTGGCTCTCTTTTCACGCGAGGCTTGTGCATATTCAGAAATCAAAACCATCCATTAGTATAATATCGTTTTCTTAGTACACATTACTTTCAAGGCTGAAACGGTGCTTCCACAATAGAAGCTCACCGAGAAATTGCTGTGGTTTGTTCACTCACTTTTTGCAAGACATCCATACAACACCATCATGCAATTACAGCCTTTCTGAATTTCCTCTGTGGTTCTTCTATCTTCTCTCAGACCACAGAAACTCTGACATTTTTTTAGAAGGATGGAAGAGTTTTGAAGTCTCCATTGGTATAAATGCTGTTAGCACTACTATATTTTTAATGACATGTGGTTTTGAGATGGGCAGTGATTAATAAAAAACAAAGTGCAATGGTTTGGACATCACACTACGTCAAGGCTCATGGTTTGTTGCTCCTTGCTAGACAAAAGAAAGAGCAAAATAAGAGCATTTGAGCTGTGTGATTGTGCACATTGTGGGTTAAACAAACCACGCAACTTGGCTTAGCTTTATGTGTGAATGTGGCCACTGTGTCAGTTATTTAAAAATAATAATACATAAAGTAAATGTAATTGAATGGTGATTTCTACACATCATACAAGCCTGTGCTGTTGGTGAAAGTCTTTTTGAGCCTGGCTGGTTATTTTCAAATGCAATAAACTGTTTACTTACAATGAAATGTTCTCATTAACATATGGTCTACCTAACAGTTGCAATGCTGGGCACAGAAGGGTTTGTTCTGATTTAAATATAGCATGTTATATATAAATAATAATAATACCAGCAGTAGCAATTACAAGAGATACCCGTTTAACTCACCAGCATAAAAGAGGATGTTAACAAAAGTGTATTTTCAGTTTTTTTGGAAACACACATAGAAATAGAAGTTAAAACAAAAAGACACTAGAAGAACTGGGATAGGCCAGTCGGTAGAGCATGAGGTTCTTAATCTCAGGGGTCATGGGTTCAAGGGTTGCCCATGTTGGGCAAAAGATCCCTGCATAGCAGGGGGTTGGACTAGATGACCCTTGTGGTCCCTTCCAACTCTATGATTCTAAGTATCATGCTGGACCACACAAAAAAGGATAATGTGAGCCAGAACTAAATATCTCACATGGCCATTGAGATGCCCCAGGGAAGATTACAAAGATTGCACAGCAGAGATAGTCTCATGGACCATAGTGTGCTACAAGGGTTATTGGAATGTGCCTTGAAAAAGTACACCATGTTACACACATCCACTATTCTCTCTCTCTTATTTTAGTTATAAGTTAAATATAAAAGATAGGGGGAAGGTAGAAACATTTTTAAATGAGTTTACAGAATATCAGGTATCAAAGTGTAATGGTTCTAGGGGTTGCTCGTGAGTAAATCGGCGCCACACCTGGCTGGGTTACCTGGGTGAACTCTTTCTGTCCGGACAGCCACTCACCCGTGGCTGTCTCAATCGCTGGCAGAATCCGTCAGTGGGCGTTTCTTGAACTTCTTCCAGCAAAGAAGCTCTTTGACGCCTAGTCGCCGCCTACTCTCCCTGCGCGGAAGCCTTCTGCGCAAGGAGGGTGTGGGCAGCGGAGGACTTGTGCTCTCCCCGCTGGTCTCCGGCGAGGAGTCATGGAGCCACCTCACCGATTCCCCCATCTGCCCCCCTTCTCCACTGGTGCTACGCTGATTTCCTTCCCCAGAAGATGGGCTGCTTCTCTCCCTCCCGGGACGCTCTCCGGAATCCCTCTGGAGCCCTCCCTCTCCCTCTGGCTCCGATGGCAGTTCCCTGACACAATGACTACATACAAAATCTTAAATAACGCAGGAAATATAGGCTGTATTTGCAATCTTATACAGACTTACCTGGAAGTCCAATTGGGATTGACTTCTTAGTAGATAGGTACTGATGTAGACTTACCATAGTTCATGTCATAAATCAACTTCATACCATAGAATCAATCCATTTAACTGGGTTCTTGAATTGTGCCATATTTTGGATGTGGTTGGATGGTGTCTTGAACCTCCTGATTTCAGTACATGTAACGTCCTTCAAGTATACTCAAGGTACACCAGTAATGACTTACAAAGCCCTAAACAACTTGACACCTGCATTTTTGAAGGAGCATTCCTCCAGCATGAATCTGTCCATGTGCTAAGTTCAGCGGCTGATGCCCTGAATTCTGGTTGTCCCACAACATAGGGAAATCTGAGATTCAGCAACCAAATGGCCTATTCTGCGGGGGTATGTGGAATGTCCTCTCCCATAATTTACCACTGGCATGATGATAAGCTTTCAGCATCTCTTGAAGACTCATTTGGTTCAGTAGGACCTTATGGTGCACAAATGCCTGCCTAAGTTTTGGTACTATCACGTTTGCCCAATTTATTTTGCTGGCTGAGGCAGAGCAACCGATGAAGACTCCCTTTGCAAGTCAAGGTGCATGGTAGGAAGGCCCATAGCTCAAAGACAGAACATCTGCCTTGGATGCAGAAGGTTCCCAGTTCAATCCCCAGTCGGAAAAGACTCCTTCATGAAACCCTGGGCAGTTGCTGCCAGTTTATGCAATAATGAGCTAGAATAGACCAAAGCTCCTCCTCAGCGTAAGGCATTTTCCTATGTTTTCTACTGTTTATTGCGATAATTTTTAGGCCACATAGTACAATGGTTTAAAAAGGTAAAGGTACCCCTGCCCGTACGGGCCAGTCGTGTCCCGTAGGGTTGCGTGCTCATGTCGCTCAAGAGGCCGTGAGCCGGCGCTGTCCGCGTGACGAAGCTGCAGCTGGCGAGCCAGCACCAGCGCAGCACAAGGAAATGCCGTTTACCTTCCCGCTATAAAGCGGTACCTATTTATCTACTTGCACTTAAGGGTGCTTTCGAACTGCTAGGTGGGCAGGAGCTGGGACCTAACGACGGGAGCTCACCCCACCGCAGGGATTCGAACAGCCGACCATACGATCAGCAAGTCCTAGGCACTGAGGTTTTACCCACAGCGCCACCCGCATCCCTAGTACAATGGTTTAGACGCATTTTTATTTCATTTATCCATTTAATAAGAATGCTTTTAGGCTGCCCTTCATCCTCACAGATACAACAAGTGTATATGTTTTTTAACCATGAGTGCAATAAAACAGTAAGACCGAACTGTCATTAAATCTTATGAATAACTTTGGAAACCTAACTTATTTTCCTAGCTGCATATTGTATGGAAAAAGGAAAATCCATTATTGAAAAACAACAACATCCACATCAACTGGTCTCACGTTTGTCACTTCAATATTTTCTTGCTCTTCTTGATTCTTTTAAACTTTCCTGTCTTTTATTCACTTTTGCACGCCATGCTTTGAATCTAGCGGTATCCCCCACTCACCCCTGCTCACACTTGCTCCTTGTTTGCATTTCTTTTCCACTGTCTGTTCATTTCTATTTTTTCTAGTTTTGGCTGTATTTCTGAAGCCTACCTCCCCTTTTCTTTTCTTTTCTTCAACAAAGAGAACTTGGTCTTATTTTGTTATATTTTCTTCTTCTCAGATTTCATCATTTCCTAACTTTCACTGTGTTCACTTGTCAAATATTGCTAACATTTGCTTTTTTTCTTTCTGTTTATTCTGCCCACACTTTGGCTCATTCTCTTATTTTATCCTGATTGGATAATTGTTATGCTCTTTTAATTGCTTTTTCCTTACGCTCACCTTAAGCTTTTTGTTTGTGTTTTGCATTCCATTACCTACCCTTTTTTATATAATGATCATGTATTCACTTTCATTCTCTAGTTCTGACTTAACTTTTATTTTTAGTTTCACTTTGCTAAATGCTGTATCCTTCCCACCACTTCATGCTTCTTCCTTTCTCTCATCTATTTACCAGCTAATTTACTCACTTAATTAGTCTCTTAACATTTCTTTAAATGTTCCTTATCATACCTTAATGGAAAAAAAAATATTTATGTCAGCTAGCTTATGCCTAATTATTTCTGTTCATCTGTTCCTCCTCCAGTTTTCAGTCTCTTAGTTATACTTATAGTTTTAGTTTTGCCTAATTAGAATGAAAGCCCAATGGACATGGTCTGTCTATTGATATGCACTGCATCAGGCCTAGATTCTTTAGACACTTCTCAATTATATTGTTACAATATCACTTGCAACAAAATATTGCTGTGTATCATACGGTGGCTACGTGTGTATCACCAAAAAAGTATTTTTTAGGGTAAGTGCGCTGAGTTCAAGGGTTGGGTAAGAGTGTTGAGTTATAGCGCAACCCACTGGGGCAGCAGAAAGCAAATGTGTTCCAACACCTATGTGACAGTTCTTCAAATACAGTCGTACCTTGTATCCCGAACTCCTTGGTACTCAGACATTTTGGCTTCCGAACACCGCAAACCTGGAAGTGAGGGTTCCGGTTTGCGAATGTTCTTTGGAACCTGAACATCAGACTGGGCTTCTGCAGCTTCCTGTAGCCAATCAGAAGCCACGCTTTGGTTTCCAAACGTTTTGCAAGTCGAACGGGCTTCTGGAACAGATTCCGTTCAACTTCCAAGGTATGACTGTATTTGAAAATGGCCATCAAATCACCTCTTAATCATCTCTCCAAATTGCACATACCCAACTTCTTCAATATTTAAACATTCAATATTTAAACATTCAAACATATAATATTCCAATATTTTATTCCCCACAACTGGGACAAATTGTGCTACATTTACCTTTTACTTATGTAGCTTTCTTTCACGATACTAATAGCTATGCACACTTACCTTCACAGCCCCCACCCCACCCCCGAAAACTCTCAGAGATTTCACTGCACTTGAACTAAAATCCTTCCGACAAAACACCTGTGTTTTCAGGTTGCCATCCCGTTTGAAAGGGCTTCCTTCCACATGAGCAATTCCTTAACATTGCTCACATAGGAGTTTCCCTTTCAGAGAGTCCAGACACCGGCTTTAACGAGTGGGCACAGTCAGAAGCCACAGGATCACTTGGCGTCTGCATCATCTACGCAGCCTTTGATAGCATGTGGCTTTCTCCTTTATCAATAGAGCAGAAGATTTGGTAGCATCCTTTCTAGCTACAGCTGCTGTTAAGAAAGACCTCTTTCCTATGGAAAGCTGGGCTGAAGGTTCGTGCTTTATAAATGAGCATGTGCATAAGAAAAACAAAGTGCATTAATTGTAGAGCTGGACATCTGGTGAAGAGCATTTTGCTAGAATGTGGGTTTCCTTGGGTAATTTTAAGAACCTTAGAACTTCAGCAGGACTCTTCAATAACATATGTGCTTTGAGTCAGTGATGTTTTATCATGCGCTGCAAGGATTCAGAGGGGAAGTCAGTTTAGAAGAGGCTGCCTTATGCTACATGTTCATCTAGCCCAGCCTAGTATTGTCCAAGGACCACCTGACTTCTTATGCTTCACCTGTATTGCTGAGGTCTTCCAATGGGGCATTTTCAGCAGTCCCACATACTCCTGAAGTCTGACTGGCCTTGACCAGGGACTGACAAGCCCTGCTCTGTGGAGCTCCTTGCCAACAGAGGTTTGGCAAGAGTCATCCCCGCTCTCTTTCAGACGTCTTTTAAAAACTGTATTATTCAGACTGGCCGCTCAAACCTGAGAGTTTTGCTTAGTTTTGTTTTGCTATCCAGCTTTTACTGGTGTGTTTGACATTTTTATTACGTTTACTGTAGTATTGCATATTTAGGTAGTATACTACCTTGCAATGTTTCATATGAAAAGTGTGGTCTATAAATATTTAAACAAATAACATAATGACTGAAAGTAGTGTATTTTTCTGTGTATAAGACTAGGTTCCCCCCCCCCCAATAAATAATGTCAAAAATTAGGGGGCGTCTTATACACGGATAGTGCCGAGGCCATCTTCTTAAATCTGAGACCCCCAAAATAGGGGGAGTCTTATAGACGGAAAAATATGGTACGTTCATTTGAGTCTTTCCTGTCTTTTTGTTACCTAATACTTTAAATTGGGGAGGGGAGGGCCTGAACTTGGGACTGAGTTTGTGGGTGCCAGTCTCCCCCATGTCATGAGCTTCTGGATGCCACACACTGAACCCCTGGATTCAGCAAATGTTAAAACATAAGCCAGGCCAGTTTCCTGATAAGGAAATCACCTGGGGTGAAGGTGAGGAGGAGCTCTGTGTCAGACAGCATGCGCCCCCTCAACTCATGGTTAGTTTTTGAAGACAAAGGCAGAGTTGGAAGAAGGGTTTTAGAGTTGGAAGTTATGTGACTAGGAGAAGCAATGCAGCAAGCAGGAGAGTCAGAGAGATGTTAGAGAGCAATGGTTGAGGTCTGTTTGGATCCAAGGCTGTGGCTATGGGAGAAACAAGTCCCTCTAGGGGTGCCAATGCTGTGAACTACACTATAGGCTCAGGTTATATATGTGTGTTGCTGTCGTTGGCATCTATCTGTCTTAAGAGACAATGCAGTGCACCTCCTCCAGTGGTAAAGTCAAACCACTGTGTTAGCAGCACCAAAATGACTTCCCTGGGGCACAAGTCTGAGCAGCGTGTATGGAGATCCTGTGCTGCCCAGATGACAAGACCCCCCTCTTGGCCTCGCTGATGTGGTCCAAAGGAGAGCAGAACAATACGTTTGGCACCAGCTTAGTGGCCAGGAGTTGCCAGAAGGAGGCACACAAGGCATAAACTGTAGGTCATAAATACACCACAGTCTCCACTGTGCCTCATTTCCAAAAGAGAGCATGAACCCTGCGTAAAGCACCTGGAACCCCCTGGAATCTCACACTGCTCAGAGATTGGGGGTGATGTGCAAACAGGACCCTACTGCATGTACAGCATACGCTCAACTTCTATGGTCCCTCTCCACTTCAAAATAAAGGTTTCCAAAGTAGGTAGCAAAGTTGTGAACCATATGCACAAAGGTACACAATGCACATTCAGGCTGAGCAAATAAGAGTCTTGTGGCACCATAAAGACTAAATTGTTGCACTGCAGATTGTTGCTCAATCTAATAAGAGTTAAGGATAGCCCATTAACATCCATTTAGCATTGCATTTCATGCTGATCAATCTCTAAGGGCTTGTTCATTCACTTTTTAATATATTGCAAGATTTATGGTTCCCCAGATAGCACTGGCCCAGTTTCACAGTCTCCTTCAAGAGGTACTGGAGATCTTGTACAAGCTGGAAGCACAGTATGATAAAACAGCGACAATGACTACAGCTATTCTTATCTTATGGCCATTCAAATTCTTTCTTTTATAGCTGTACTGTGCACCATGGATAGGAAAAATCAAGAATTTTTTAACTATGACACCCACCAAGGTATTGAAAGATATGCATGGAAGATATCTAACTTGAACTCAGCAGAAAAACAGGCAGTAACTCACATGGAAGTGAGAGAACCGCCTCTGATATACCAATGGTGTCTTGGAACAATTGTACTTCGCCTTCCATTTCCCTGCTAATACTTTTTACAAACTGTTCAGTGCTGCTTCATTTTTAGAAACCCAGATTAGAGACCCAAATACTCAGAGGTAACACACGAAAGAGAATGAATACCTGATAACTAAAAGGAAATTAATTTGTTGTTGAATTGCTGCAATGATGGCACCGGAGGTATCCTAGTTTACAGGAAAAACTTCTAATCTTGAGAATTTGCATTATGTCTAGAAAAAGGTAGAGACCTTCTTTGAAGTGGACGGTGTTAGCTTTGGCCATGATCCAAAAGACTGAGTGTTTGAAAGATGATTTACATGTGCCATTTGAAAGCAGCTCTTTGCCGTTTCATAATCAACTGCAGAAGCACTGTGGTTTTCTTAAACTGTAGGCTACTGTCCATTGCTATTGCTTATATTAAGACAAGACTGAGGCTGGATCTACATAGGTTAGCAGAATGAAGTGATGGATTCCTAAAGCGGTAGGCTATACATTAGATATTGTAACCCAGCCTTCTCATGTGGTTCCTTTTTAACATTGTATAAAAATTGTATTTGGCACCCCCTACCTCCACAGTTCATACAATTCTCTCCCCCCACCTCATTCTGCTGCACATGAGGCTAATTCACACAATATTTGCTACATGTATAGTAAGCATTATGACAAGACTTCCAAGCATACAAACTTCACTTAACTTGTAAGAACCACGCACAAGCTGATGCCAAGTTGCCTTTGTTTTTAGCACACATGTAATGAATCAGGTCAAGTGCATGCATCTGTGTGGGCATGAGATGAATGAATGAAATGAGACACTGCAATACAGGGAGCTGGTTAGCACAGGAATTGTGTAGAAAAAGATTATCGCTGCTGAACAAAACACTATATTGCATTGTGTTGCTGCTCTCAAATTAGGAATTATTAGAGCTTTGTGTTTTCCCCAAACACGGATGTATGCAAAGGGTGCTGTAATATAGGGTCATGGATAATTTTTTGCAAAAAATAATAGAAAAAGGTCTCAATTTGTCAGAAGGTTCATTCTGAAAAATGAACAATAATTACCTATCCAGCCAGGTTGTGTATATAGCTTTTATATTCTAGTGACTGGCTATTGTCAAGCAAAAGAGTTTAAATTCCAAATTAAGATATAAGGGGGTGGGGAAACATAGTTGAGACACTTCCATTGCCATGAAAAAGAACAAACCAGACTTGTCCTATAATTATACTTATTTACTTACTACACCAAACCTTTATTAGGCATTACAAATATAGGCCATCATAAAACATCCATGTATAAATTTTTAAAAATATATACAAATAAACAGCCATGTAAAAATATGTAATAACAAGGGTTTTCATTGGAGTTTCTTCCCACTAAATAGTGCCATTCACCACTCTTAGAGATACTATTGATAAAAACTCAGCCACTTTTGCAGTTACTTCCGGTTTAATGTCAGACATATAGAATCTGATATTTTCATTGTGCCGAGATGTTAGACTATTCCAAAAAGGGGATAGCATGTGTGGGCGTAGCTGGTTGAGGTGGATATGAGAGTGTGTTTGGCCATTATTATCAGTTCAGCAGAACATTAAAAATATGCTTAAATAACATATACAACAAAACAAGCCTCTTAAAAAGCAAAACAGTTTAAAAATCAATTAAACCAATTAGATCAGGAAGTTCCGAGTTCAGGGGAATGCTTGTCCAACCAAGGGTGTCTTTGAGAGCTGGCAGAATGCCAGTACTAAAGGGAGCCTCTCATAATTCAGCAGGGAAGGGATTCCACAACATAGCACCAGTTGTTGTGGGACTACAGCTCCCATCATCCCTGGCCATTGTCCATGGAGGCTTGGATTGATGGGAGGTGGACTGCAACAACATGTGGCAGGCACATTTGTTATACCTATTCTAGGTAAAGGTAAAGGAACCCCTGACCATTAGGTCCAGTCGTGACCGACTCTGGGGTTGCGGCGTTCATCTTGCTTTATTGGCCGAGGGAGCCGGTGTACAGGTCATGTGGTCAGCATGACTAAGCCACTTCTGGCGAACCAGAGCAGCGCACGGAAACGCCGTTTACCTTCCCGCCAGAGTGGTACCTATTTATCTACTTGCACTTTGAGGTCCTTTCAAACTGCTAGGTTGGCAGGAGCAGGGACCGAGCAACGGGAGCTCACCCTGTCATGGGGATTTGAACCGCCGTCCTTCTGATCAGCAAGTCCTAGGCTCTGTGGTTTAACCCACAGCGCCACCTGATCTATTATATCTTGCCTTTATCCATGAAAGAGAACAAAAGCTACCCAGATAACTCACATACCTTCTAGCTTAACTTCAGCTGAATATCTAGTAAATGAAAGCTTTTGCCTGGCTGAGATCCTGGGAAAGTTCTCATTATCTCTTTCACTCTCTCACATATGCTCTTATCTTTCTGGGGCATCAGAGACCACAATGGTAGGATGAAAGTGAATTATAGTGCAATCTTGTACATGTCAGAGGTAATCCTCACTTCATCCCAGGTAAACGTTATGCATCCTTACATGTGAATAAGATTTGTAAATTACTTCCTGAGTCAATTGCAGCTTTTTCGTTTCGTTTTCAGGCAAATATTCTTACCGGAGAACACAATGTTGTTGTTATTGCCTACTTTTGCTACTTTGTGATCTGATGTGTGCAGCATTGATGTGTTGATGGTCATGTTTTGTGACCAGAGTTTGGGGGGGGGTGATAGCATTTTGGTCCTTCAAACACAACTGTTGACACCAGTAATAAGCCATACTTGAGCTTCTACTAAGATCATAAGAATAGCTGCATCAGGCCAGCACCCTATTCTCATAGTAACCACCCAAATACCCACAGGAAACAGGACTCAAATACAACAACACTTACTCTCGGTCAGTAGGGTTAAAATGGGAGGGGGGGAACAGAAGTGGGGGGGAAGGGAGTTCCAGAAATGTAGGTTTCCTTAGAAGCAAATTGCATTCTCATGTATAAAACAACTTACATTTCAACAAAACCTTGCTTGGGATTGTTCAACTCAACTCCGATATGACTGGCTTAACAATAAGCTCCACAGCAAAATAAATCAGAACTTTTTATGTATCTGGCGTTTCTAGAATATATTGCTAAAGTGTTTTGTAAAAGGAGATTTTGCTAGCAAGAAATAACTTCATCATAACTGTGTGAGATAGATGTACACTCTAATGTCTTCACCACTATTCCCAGAAGTCTGTGTGCTTTAAATATTAACACCATATTACAGATATATACGACTAAATTATGAATCCATGTAAAACATTAAAATATGAGCTATAGAGCTTTGAAACGTCACCCATGAAAGTTTAATACCTTCTGGAATGAATAAGTCAAGTAACTGTGCCAGTTCAGATTTAGTATGGCACAAAATTTTTACTGCCAGATTGTTTATAGGGAGAAAGAGTAGAACTGTTTTATAAGCACTCTCCTTGATATAAAACACTTTTATATTTTCATACGTAGGCATTTTTTATTTTTTATTATTATTTTAAGAGAACGATTAAGATAAATACAAAACAAGAAGGGGGGATAATTCATTATTTACAAAAACAAATTCCCTTTGGGGAAGAGTGAATGCTCTCAAAATGAATATTATTCCCAGATTCATTTATATCCTGAGAGGACTTCCAGTTTTTATATCTGAATCATATTTTCAAAAGATAAACTCATTGTTTAGGAAATGCCTTTGGGGATCAGCAACACCAAGAATATCCTTGCAGAGAATGCAGCTACAAATTCAAGAAGGTGGTTTTGGAATCCCAAATTTGGAATTATATCACTAAGCTTACATGCAGTCAAGTACTAAATATTGAAATCCCACTGTTGGCCCTAATTTTCTGATGCGGGCAACCCTACAATATATGTACATAGCACCTTTGGTTGGTTGGACAATACTAGGATTGAAAAATTTGAAGTCTCAAGTGACTCTGGGGAAAAATTAATATGGAATATATTGGCTAATAAAAACAAATTTGACTCATTTTCACATGTTAAACTTACTCTGTTGCGAAACCCCACACTAAGAACTGCAAAAAAAGATGGTGATATGGAAAAATTGGATGAAAGCAGATGTTTTGACATTGGACCAACTGTTAGATGGGGAAGATGAATTTTATACTTTTGCTATTTTAAGACAAAAATATCATCTATCAGATGCAGCCCAATGGCAATATCTTAAATTACAACATCTCCTACCCAAGTGTGTTTGGTCCATCAGCCCTTTCAGCTTCCAAGATACCTGAGATATTGGAGCAATTGGACAACTCATTCAAAAATAAAAAGCCAGCAATTGCTTTTTATAGATATCTATTAACAATACAAAAGTTCAATACACAGACAGTAAGGGATGATTGGAATAAAGAGTTAGAACTTTCATTATCACCCAGACAGTGGGAAAATGTATTTAAACAAAAGCAACATTGGACTAAGTCCCAGTGCAATCCACACCACTTATTTCATGGTACATATTATTTGCCTCCAAAGATCATATGCCTTCTTAAACTTCTGCCACAAATGAGGTTAGTGCGCACTGGTGCCAGAAAACTTTCAACGTTCAAACTGTATGTTGGAATAGATTTTATTAAGTCTATCTGGTGTTAGATACTACCATAGCAACAATTTATAAAGAGTTTCCCATATTACAAGACTTTAATACAGATGCGACCAAATATGTGGTCTTAAATTTATTTTATTCCATGTTTTTAACAGTTTCTATGGAATCAAAGTGTGTTTCTGCTCTTGCTCTCCATCTTGGCTGTGAATCCTGGTCTGGGAGAGTGGGACTATGACCGACTCCAGCTACAAACGCTGAAGCTGCTGAACAGATTCAGGTTGGGGGTATTGTTTAGAGGATTTTATTGCTGCTATTGATATTAAATTTGTGTGTTTATTTTGTATCTTTATTATGATTTATGTGGAAAGTGTTCAGTTTGGCTGTGTGCTTTTTTGATGTTTTATTTATTGTTTACAACTACTTTTGTTGTGTTTGAATTGTTTTGCTTCTATCTTGTAAGCCAACTTGAGCCTGGTTTTAAATAAAATGATGTATGTTTGCAGGTATGTCCTCTCTCCCACATAAGAAGGGATGCTTAAAGTTTATTTTAACCTACACATAGTCCAATATCGTAATGGAACTATTTCATGCACTTCTAAAATAAGTTATAAAAAGGCACCAGTCAATATAAGCCACTGAGAATGGGAATTGCCCCATGATGTGGTTTTGTATTTAGATATGATTGACTTTATGCTTTAGCAAAGTCTAGTTAATATATATATATTTGTGGATGCTTACCTATTCCCCCCCCCCCACTCTGCTCATCCAGGCTTTTTCTACCTTGTTCAACTCCACTGGCTCCTACCCAGTGACTTCTGTTCTCCCAGTTCTGCTTCTGCCATTGCTCCTACTTCCCTGTGTCTGCAGATGCCAGTCAGCCATCATAGTGCTACTTTCATTAGAATCTAATTCTGCAGCAAAAAGAGGAAGGCAGTCCTTCATAGCACTGAGATGCCATGAGACACGTTTCAGGAGTACGGATAGGATGGGATATAGGTGCAGTTTGTCAAATGGCAACTCACTGAAGGGTCTTTGCTCTTCATCCCATATTGAATAAGAAAGTTAGAAATTGCATGGATGACTAATGCTGCAATCCTATACAGTGGATGCTCGGGTTGTGAATGTGATCCGTGCGGGAGGCACGTTCGCAACCCACAGCGTTCGCAACCTGCAGCAACGTGTCTGCGCACGCGCAGGTTGCGATTTGGCGCTTCTGCGCATGCACAAAGTGCAATTTAGCACTTTCTGCGCATAGGCGAGCACTGAAACCCAGAAGTAACCTGTTCCAGTACTTCTGGATTCGGCATGGTGCAAAACCTGAAAACGCGCAACCCGAAGCGTCTGTAACCCGAGGTATGACTGTATAAACTTATGAGGAAGTAAGTTTCACTGCACACAGTGGAACTTATTTCTGAGTAAGCATACACAGGGTCACGCTGTTAATGGAGTTTTGGTGACTTGATTTCGTGAAGACTGTGAAGTGTCACGTACCAATGGAACACGGCTGTATTATAATAATGCCTATTGTATACCACCCTGGGGTCTGAAAAGATGGCGGGTAGTTTTAAAATATTTTAATTGTAAAATACATACCGGTAAATGTTTTCAGCTGAGATTTCCAGTTGCATATTACCAAATTTACCCTGGGATTATTCAGCACTGGAACAAGCTATTAATTGATATTTTTCTTTTCCCCTTCATTGACTTCCCTGATGTTCTTACCCCACCTTATTTGGCCTTTACAGACAAGGCACTGAAAACTTCTTTTACACTTGTATCAATGTGTGTGGAAAGGGCTGTCACATGACAGCACCATCCACCTCATAGATCTGAGTGGGAAGCTGCTGCACTCACTTATCGCCCCACCATTAGCCAACTAAAATACTGGCCCACCAGCTAAACCAAAGGTTGGTGTTTTCACAAACTCTCCACAATTAAATAAAATATTGCTTCAGGAGGAAGCTACTTTCAGATGAGATGGAGAAGGTTAGATAAATGTTCTAAACATTTTTCGCCTGTAAAAAAATTCAACTTGAATCTTTCGACTTAAAATGAATTCTGTTTTCCAAAAGAAAACCCTGTGGGTTTCTACCTTTCTCCCATCCTGTTTAGAATGCAGGTTGACACACATACCCCCACAGAATTTTTGGAAATGCTTTATCCGCGCAAACACAAATGTTCTGTCAAGTCATAAGTATGCAACAGCTGTTACCATTAAATAATTATCCAGAATAATAATGCTCTTGAGATGGTATTTGCAAAACATTTCTTCATGTTTCAGAAGACGACGCTGCAAGCTTAGCCTCTTCCCAGATAATTAGTGCTAGGCTGTTCATTTCTTTGAACCAGGGCATCTCTTTATTATTCTTCCTTTCAACTGCTTTAAATGATTCATTCCCACTCTCTAGTACCTACTGACAGAACCACAAATCCAAACTAGTATTTAAATTCCATTTTCAGTGTCACTTGCCTCCATACGATAACAATAAGTTTAACATGGATAAAATAACGACGCTGATTACCCAAATCTGTATGTGGGTTAAAAAAGAAAAAAGAAAAGAGATTTTCCATCTCCTATTAGAGCACTACAGATGGCGCATCTTTCAATACTGCCTCCTACACATGTGAAACAAGGGGCAACAGCTCGATCCGTTTGCAGCTTTCTTCCCTCAATATAAGAGGGTTGGTGGGCGGGAGGGAAGGAAGGAGGGGAGACTTGTGGGGGAGAGGAATAAATCTTTGGCGGTGTGTGGCTGCTGAGCAGAAGCGCTGAGGCACCAACCCAGCACACTCGCCCCAGTCTGACCCCTGCTCCCCAACACCAGCAAGAGAAAGACGCCAAGCAGTTGCCCCTCTTCCATAAGTGGCCACTCGCTCCTCTCCAACTTGCCCCCTCTCCCGCAAAGGGACGGGATGCCCCTCTGCCTTCCGGGATCAAGCCCTGAAACTGCCACATCGCTTTCTCCTTCCTAACCAGGGGTGTGCCAACTTGAATTAAAAAGGGGGGGAGAGATAAGCCCCACCCTGCATAACTGATCACAAGACACATACTATTTGAATAGCAATGCTCATCAACTTGGGAGGGGGCTCCGCAGACCCTTCATTTATTGGGAGGATCGAAGGGATCCTCGGCCCCTCGGACTTGGCTCCTGTGGTCCAAACTCTCCAGTCGCCAGCGCCACCTGGCCGTCTTTCCCCTCCCCATCCCCGCTCTAAAGCGAGACTGCTGGCCGCCCACACGGCTGTCTAGGAATGTCTCCTCTCTGCGGAACCACGATCTCTCTGTGTGTCTCTCTCTGCCTGGACCGCTCCGCGCACCCCCACAATCCCTTGCACCGCGCAGGACTTCGCTGGCCCTGCTGTGCCCCCTGCATTGCCTCGCCTGGCGACAAGCGCCCCGGCTGCTGCTGCTGCACCACCAGCGCCTCCTCCCCTCACTTGGCCGCCCCCCGCCCCGCTTTGTCCAGGAACGCCTCCCTCAGCCTGGGTACCCCAGCGCCACCCTGCCTAGTGATAAGGGGGCAGCCGCCGCCGCCGCCACCCTGACGCGCCAGCAGCAGCACCCAGGATGTCGCCCTCCCTGAACCGCTCCAGAGCCCTGCACGGCTTTCCTCCCCTCACGCCCCGCCACCTCCTCTTCCCCGGCGGCGCCCGCGCAAATCTCCCGCCTCCTCACCGTCCCAGCTCCGACTCCAGGTCGTAATAGTCGGCCAAGGTGTCTCTGTTGGAGCCGTCGATCCAGTAGTCCGGGACGACGGTGGGGCCGGCGGCGGCAGGGGCGCCCCCAGCCCGGCCCGAGGTCGGGGCAGAGGCGGCGGGGGCGGCGGTGGACGAGGTGGGGGCGGAGGAGGGCGACGACGAAGACGACGACGACGAGGGCATGGTGACTTTCAGCATGCTGCGGCGCGCGGCAACGGCGCGGGCGTCCGGCTCTTCAGGGGCTGAGGGGGAGCGAAAGGAACAAAGCGGCGGCTAAGCGAGAGAGGCGGGCTCGGCGGCGGCGGCTCCGAGAGAGCGGCGCTGCTTGCTGGCGCTGCCGGCGGCGGCTGCCTGAGGAGCCGCAGCTGCCGGCCAAACTTCGAGGCGGGCGCAGCAGCAACAGAGGCGCTCGGAGACTGGCGGAACGGAAAGGGAGCTGGGGAGGAGGCTGCGGGAGGAGAGCGCGCGCGCCACCTCTAGCGCGCGCGCGCCCGGACACACCGAGAGAGTGTGTGTGGAGGGGGGGGGGGCGTCGCCCCGAAGAGAAGCGGCTCTGGCCGAGCAGAAGCCCACCCTTCCCTGACGAGGAGGGCAAGTTGAGGTTGGGCGCAGCGCGTAACGTGAGGGAAGGCGAGAGGGCGCGCGCGCCTCTATCTCTGCGTGTAGGAGTGAATGCGCGCGCGCGTGTGTGCCAAGTGGACGGGTGGTGGAGGGAGCCGGGCGGGCTTCAGAGGTTCCTTTCGTCGAATGAGGGGGTTGCCGCCGCCGCTGCTGCTGCCATCGCAACACACGAAGGCAGCAGCGGCTGGCAGCCGTCCCGGGCTCTGCTCAGCGCAGCCGCTGCCCTGCCTGCCAGCCACTCTCTGCGCGCGCGGGCGGGGTGTCTATGCGAGACCCAGACAAGCCGGGCAGAGGGACCCCGCTTGGGGCGCTTTCCTGCAGGGCCCTAATGCGCCCCGGTGGAAGGAGGCGGCTCGCGCTCCACACTCCGCTCCACTCTTGGGCGCTTCAGCAATGGAAGCAAATTAGAGAGAGACCCCTCGCTATCCTCGTCCTCCTTTCTCTACGAGGGTCAGGTTGCAAAGCCATCAGTCCCGCGCAAAAGGCGGTTTCCTTTGGATTCGAAACAGCGGTGCCAACTTGAACGAAATATTGGGGTGGCTGGGTGTCAAGGAAGCTCCACCCTGCATAATCGATTACAAGATCCAGCACACAAACACACACAGTCACCCCGCTTTTGAAGGGCGATGCCCATACATATGGGGGGCAGGCCCCCTCAAATATTTTATTGAGGGGGAGGCGAAGGGATCTCTGCCCCTAGGAGTTGGCTCCTATGATACAAGAGGATGATTTGGGGTTCTGGACCTAAGTATCAACCAACCCCATTGGTCGAGTATCACATCCTTTTACTAGGTTCAGCATGGGGAGTTTCACACACTAGGCAAAGGCCAACCCAGGTTGCTTACAAAACTTCCACGCAACCCATCACAACTCCCTAAGGAGTGTGCCATGTCATATGATGCACATATTTGCAAATGTGCATTTGTCCTATCATATTCATCCTACTTTTTTTAAGACAAAGCTTTCGTAGGCTAGAGTCTGCTTCACATGCAAGGAGTGTTATCCTCCATTGGAGAACGTGCAGACATATATATCAGGCGTATTGTGAGCCCAATGGCTCATGTGCATAATAACCAGCCACTGCACCCATTTACTGTGCCTTGTGGATTATGTGCACACAGTCTGACCGTGCTTATAATGAATTACCAGTTGTTTCGCACTTTAGCTGTTGAACTCACGTCACCTCTAATACATGTATTAGAGAGCCAGTGTGGTGTAGTGGTTAAGAGCGGTAGTCTTGTAATCTGGGGAACCAGGTTCGATTACCCGCTCCTCCACCTGCAGCTGCGGGGTGACCTTGGGCCAGTCACACTTCTTTGAAGTGTCTCAGCCCCACTCACCTCACAGAGTGTTTGTTGTGGGGGAGGAAGGGAAAGGAGAATGTTAGCCGCTTTGAGACTCCTTAAAGGGAGTGAAAGGCGGGATATCAAATCCAAACTCTTCTCTTCTTCTTCATATACATGTCTGCACATGTGTAGAGAAGAAGGGATGGAAACAGTGGGGTCTACGGACAATGAAATGTAAATAATACAGGATATGGCAATTTTAAGTAAAATGCATGCAAAGTGACCATGCATGAGAGCAGGGACTGGTGAGACTCATCCCTTGGATTGATGGATGAATTGACACCTCTGGTGGGACAGGAAACCATTATCTTAGTTCAAGATAATGAACTTGATATATTCAATATTTCCTGATGAGTTCCAGTTCAGCAATTTCATGCTGCAGTCCCCTTTGAAATCATTTAGTTGGAGAACAGTGGAGTATCCTGGGAGACCAATATTCTCTTCCTTTGGTTTCTTAATGTTGCCATTTCTGATACGAGACATGTGTCCATCTATTTGTTTGCACAGCAACTGACCTGATGGTTCTATGCAGAAAGCTGCATGCTGAAAATACATGGAAGGTAAGTACACTTTGACATGTTTAGGTGTACTGTTAAAACATCTAAACCATATATAGGGTCCTTACATAGATTAATGCATTGTGAGTAAGCATTAGAAATAATGAAATTTAAGTGAAGAAGAGTGTAATGCAAAAGCTAGCCCAGGTGACCTTTGGAGTAAGGTAGGTTGGAAATAAAAGGGTAAAACATGATGTCATACACCTGAGAAGTGATGCATTCTGTGGTGGCATGGAACTGCTGTACTCAGAAATTATCTGTAGATTGATGTCCACAATTATGAACTATTGAAATTATAGTATAAAAATTGGGGGGGGGGGGTAGAATAAGGTGGTGCAGGTTTAAATACAGTGGTACCTCAGGTTACAGATGCTTCAGGTTACAGATTCCGCCATCCCAGAAATAGTTCCTTGGGTTAAGAACTTTGCTTCAGGATGAGAACAGAAATCGTGCTGCAGCGGGAGACCCCATTAGCTAAAGTGGTACCTCAGGTTAAGAACAGTTTCAGGTTAAGAACAAACCTCCAGAACAAATTAAGTTCTTTACCCAAGGTACCACTGTATTACGGGCTTTTCTGGCCACACCACAGAGGCTTCCTTGCTTTTTAAGGATTTGAACAGATTATCAAGCTCTCTCTATAGTCAGTGAAGATTGCATCTGGCATTACCAAAAGGCATTAACTGCAATCTTGTATGCCAAATGTGTGTAGTTCTGCTGCTGGTCTAGTAGTAACTTTGATCAGGGTATTACAAGTGCCATGCGGGACATTTTTTAGCCCAAAGGCCAAATTGCTTAGCTGTGATCTGTTCCATCCCTGCTGCCGGAGCCAACTCCCTTTCTTTCCTGCTGAAAGGTACCTGGTGAAGGCAGCAAGAATGGTACAGGCTGCAGCTGTGGCTTTCTTCAGCAGCATTTGAGCACCAAGACCTTACAAAGGGGCAATAAACCCTGGGAGATTATAATTCTCATGGATCCTGGTGTCCAATCCACTGTTCCTCCAACATTCCAGGGTATGGGATGGGGAACCTGCAGCTCTCCCAATGCTGTTGGATTACAAATTCTATCACCCCAGAAACATTGGCTTGGGGCTGATGGTTGGAATCCAACAATATCTGGAGGGCCACAGGTTTCTCATACCTGTCCTAGGTCTTAGTCAATGTTGCTACTGCAAATCTTCATTTTCATTGTCAGTAGCATAGGTTTGTGGGGAGGATGAGAAGGGGGTGGCTTAAGAGAGCTCCAGATGGACTTGCTCTTAAAATGAGCTAATTTGGGCTCGGTCTAAACCAAGTCCTAATTTTAAGCAAGCCTGGGAAAGCTCACCCATCACTTGTTAAAAGATTCCTGCTATACTCACCACGGTGTTGTTTTCATCGGTCTTGTTGGATTGTGAGGCCTTTGTTCTCTTAAGACACCCAGTTTACGCATGCATGCCTCCTCCTTGATGCCCCGCTTGCTGTTTCTTTCTGCCCAGCCTGGAACTTTTCTTGGCTCCTGCACTGCACTTCCTGTTGCTAGGTGACATGCTACTTGATTTTGTGACACGTGGTTATTTTGTGAGAGCAGACATAAAGAAATATCAAACAGTCGCCAATGACTGCAATGCATTAGCAAACTGCATGCTCTATAAATAAATAAAAAACCCCAGCACTCGTAACATTATAGTCCGCTGTATAGCTTCAGCAAGGCAACATTAATATTCCGTTACTAGTACAGTGGTACCTCAGGTTACATACGCTTCAGGTTACAGACTCCGCTAACCCAGAAATATTACCTCAGGTTAAGAACTTTGCTTCAGGGTGAGAACAGAAATTGTGCTCCGGCGGCGCGACGGCAGCGGGAGGCCCCATTAGCTAAAGTGGTGCTTCAGGTTAAGAACGGACCTCCAGAACAAATTAAGTACCTAACCAGAGGTACCACTGTATTTAGGAATTCCTTTGTATTGATGAGGAGATTTATCGTTATAGCCCCAGAATTCCAGATAAGCTGAGACACATTTATGTTGGAGAGGTCAGCTGCCACCCCCAGTGTGAGGTGCCGTCACCTTGTACAACATCAAATAGGGAGAGGGTTCTGAATTTAAATGGTGCCCACAATCTGCTGTGAGATTAAAGGCAACGGTGACCACAGTGCTGACAAATCCATCATATATATAAATGGGCAATCGCAGATCATGAACCTGAGTTTCCTCCATGCTTCCTCCAACTTTCAAACCAAAACTGCAGAAAAATGCTTTCAGGTTTAAAAGTGGCATATTGAGTCTGGTTTGCTAAGCCAAAACTAAGCTTAGTAAGTGTGAGGAAATGTGGGCTTCTGGATAGATTATGGCCACTTTTCCTGCTGCACTGAGCTGAGACATAGTTTGGCTTACTATATCACCTGAATCTGGACTCGTGTTTTTGCATTCCCAGACAAACCACGAGCAATTAACCATAGCACAAACCACGTTACAGCTTGTAGTTTGTTTGGAGTGAGACACTTCCATATGCAGGCTGAAGAGAAGCAGGAGAGCTTTACCAATTGCTTCTCCACCCCATAGCCAACTGTTCCACCTGAAAAGCTGCTCTGGAGAATCTTCAGGACACCTGTAAGAAGTGGTCCTGGAGGGTGCAGAGGGAATTGCCTCGGACTGTATTTTCATTTCATTTTTTAAAAAAATATTTCTAACCCACTCCAAATCCCTCTTGTGCGTTCACACTTTAAAACCACATAACAACAACAAACAGTGGGGATGGTTCAGCGATACTAATCCACATTACGCACAGTGGATAGGAATAAAAAGATTCGTAAGTTCTCCCGTAATGGCAGAACACAAAGATACACCACCAGAAGAAACCCGTGCTGCTGAACTGGCAGGCAATGGCACCAGTACTTAATTACCACTGGTGGAGCAATATCAGCACAATCAGTAAGAAATGAGCATTGCAGGTGAATCTCCAATAGCCCATGTGGAGTATTATTAAGAGTGGAGAACTGACAAAGGCATGCAGAATGGAGGAGTATATGGATGGTGGCACCTGTTCACATTGTGAATAAGCACCCAATCGCAACCCTTTATTTTCCATTCTTCTCACACTCGGTCCTGTGTCGCTGCCACAATAACCTATCAGAGCTTGGCGTCTACATGTTGCCCATGGCTTTGCCATGAGGAACAAGCAAAGTTGGGGCAAGGGACCATAGCTCACTGTCTTCTGACTCTGCTCACGGCTTCTACTGGTGCATTAAACCAAGCACAGGTCTACATTAACCAAACTGATACTAACAACAACAACAAACCCCAAATGAAACAAATGTGAAGTTGATGGGATGAAGGAGGCAGTGGCAAAACAAAAGGCATTCTAGGAAATGGTTGGTTCTGTTACCTGAAATAATAGAATTGTAGAGTTGGAAGCGGACCACATGGGTCATCTATTCCAACCTCCTGCAATGCAGGAATCTTTTGCTCAACGTGGGGCTCAGACCCACAGCCCTGAGATTTAAGAGTCTCATGCATAGGCCATTGGTCCTTGAACGACTCCCTATGGTGGCAACACTGTGGGCTTAATGGCTATGCAAGAGCCTACCACTCACCCCAAGCAGTGGCAGTCATTGTCACCCGTCTTCTCTGTATGATTACCCAGGAGCAGTGAACTTTGGACAAAAGTTTCCCCAAATTTGCCATCTTTAAACTGCATCACCTATTCACCGCCAGCAACAGAATGGCCTTGTTCTGCAGTATTATGTTCCCTGAACTGAAGGCTGTATGAAATAAAGCTGTGAGGAGACCAGCTTTCTCAAAGGTCCAATGTTTATTTCCTATATAATCACAATCACAACAAAGGAATTAGAGTGATTAAAAAAGATTAAACATTTCCTGGTAATAGCATCACACCAATGGCTTAAACACTGGCAAATGGAGTGTGCTATCAGTTGTAGCTAGCCTGGTGTGTAAGGGACAAATAACAAACTGCTTTTATAAACCATGAAATGGTATTGTTTGTGTTTTGACACATTGAGGTCAAGCTGGAATATAAGCATGCAGTAGCTAATAGATACTTCAGCTCTTTAGAAATTATATAAAGCAGAGGTATCAAACACATTAGCAGGAAGGCTATTTTCCCCATGCTGATACAGACATAAAATCTTCATTCGCAAAAGGCAAATGTCTCATTCCAGTTGAATTTTCAAGCACAGCAAAGCTAAAGAAACTATTACCGTGTCTTCATGCGCAGCAACTATTTGTCTGAATTTTCTCCCCCATTGCCTGTGACCATACTCATTTTTTATTACTATTCATTGCCTTGCATTGCAAACTTAAATATATAACTTGGAACCATATCTCATGAGTTTCATTGGGGCAAACTTCCAAGTAATGGGCTGCAACCAACACTCCCATTCTGCTAGTGCAAGAGACACGGGCTAATAGAACCAAATTTTCCTTTTCTTTCCCTTTTAGTCCTATATGTATACATTTATTAGTAATTTGTATTAATGGATTTATGGTCTATTTTTGTGATATTTGCTGCTGTTCTAATTTTATGTACACTGCTGAGAGATATGGTGTAGAAATGGCCTAAACAAATAAAACAATTCATTTGTGCCTGGAAAGGAAAATGAAATGTTTTGTCCTGTATGAAAACCTCAGAATGGCACTACCTTGGCTAAATACCCATAGCTCATCGGTCCTTGCAGAACCTGAGCCAGTACAGTGATCTAAAGCAACTCCTCATGTAGGATGGAAGAGTATTGGCTTATCCAACCAGGGAATCCTCAATGCATGTCGTTCAGCAGTTGTTCATAGAGATTTTTGAAAGGACAAGACTGGCGCAGGGCAGAAGAGCTTCAGGCCACACAATCCTGGGCTCATTTACCCAGAAGTCAGTCCCACTGTGTACAATGAAGCTTGCAGCTTGGTCAGCTTAGAGTTGCAGCTTTCACTCTTTTGCAGCTTGGGATACAAAGAATAATCACCACTTCCGTTGATTTATGCAGAAGTCATGTTTGGTTCTCGCACCAATAGCTTAACAACTGACTGTGGATCAAGAGGTAAACCACTTCCATCTTGCACCTGCCCTATTATTTTCCTGTTGAAAGTCCTGATTCCCCCTTTGGGGAGAATATACAATTATCCATACTTTCTTCCTTTTAAAATCCTCATCATTCTTGTGATCTTGCACTACTGAAAAGATGGGGGAAATTTTTTTTCTGGCTTATCAGTGAAACAAAACCCACCCATTTATTTTCAAAATAGACTACTTTTAAATAATTTAAATGCAAATTATTTCTTTTTCAAAACCAGAGCTTATAAAATATGCAGTATCTTTTCCTGGGCTTATTATGCATAATGGCAGAGAACAGATAAAAATACTGCGATTTTTAGTGTTGGCTTCTAATGATATTGGTAAATGACTTTAATTGTATTTGTGTAATGCATCGAAAACCATTGCTAAAAGCCACTTAAATATATATTACATCAAGCCAATATTTATTTCTTCCATTTATTTCCTGTCTTTCTTCAGTTTTAAAGGAATCTATTTTTATAAAGGGGGGGGGTTAATTGATAAAAACATTTCTATACAGTCACATGATAACATATCAGGGTGGTGTACAACAATAAAATACAAATCTCATATGTGCACCCCACCGAAGAATTAGTTATTTTGTTGCATGATATAATTGTTCGTATGTTTTGAGGAAAGGGACATGGGTGGCACTGTGAGTTAAACCACATAGCCTAGGGCTTGCTGATCAGAAGGTTGGCAGTTCGAATCTCCACGACGGGGTGAGCTCCCATTGCTCGGTCCCTGCTCCTGCCAACCTAGCAGTTCGAAAGCATGTCAAAGTGCTAGTACGGTATTTTTCGCTCTATAGGATGCACTTTTCCCCCTCCAAAAATTAAGGGGAAATGTGTGTGTGTCCTATGGAGCGAATGCAGGCTTCTTGGCTTCAGCGATAGCAATGCGAAGCCTCCGAAGCGCAGAGGGAGTGCTCCCTCCGCGCTCCTTGGCTTCGCGTTGCTTTCACTCAAGCCTGGAGAGCGAGAGGGGTTGGTGCGCACCAACCCCTCTCGCTCTCCTGGCTTCAGGGATAGCTGCCTGAAGCCTTCAGAGCGCAGCGCGAGTTCCCACTGTGCTCCACAGGCTTCAGGTTCCTTTCACTGAAGCCAGGAGAGTCTTGCTCTCCCAGCTTCAGCAAAAGGAACCCGAAGCCTGCGGAGCGCAGCGGGAACTCGCGCTGCGCTCCATAGGCTTCAGGAATAGCCGCACGCAGCCAAATCTGTGCATGGCTTCCTCTTTAGCCGTGCACAACCTCTCCAGCTGGGAGAGGCTGCACGGGGCTAAAGAAGCTATAACCTGCCAGAGGGGCTGCGCGCGGCTAAAGAAGCCAAGACAGCGAGCGGCTCCAGCCCCAGCAGCTCTGGGAGAAGTGGACAAGATTTTTCCCCCCTTGATTTCCCCCTCTAAAAACTAGGTGTGCCTTATGGTCTGGTGCGCCTTATGGAGTGAAAAATACCTTCTGGCGGGAAGGTAAATGGCATTTCCGTGCGCTGCTCTGGTTCGCCAGAAGCTTAGTCATGCTGGCCACATGACCCGGAAGCTGTATGCTGGCTCCCACTTGGGGGCAGTGGTGTATGGTTTGCTTCTTATCTTCCTTTCTAGTGCACATACAAAATTAACTTGAAGAAGAAGAAGAAGAAGAAGAAGAAGAAGAAGAAGAAGAAGAAGAAGAAGAAGAAGAAGAAGTGAAGTGAATCCTTAGTTTCAGTGCTTGTATCACATGGTCAAAACACACAGCTGTGAGCACTGTTTTGCATGCTACTACAATGGCATATGTAGAGCAACAGCAATTCAGTCGACCAGATAGGGTTGAGGACAACAACACAGGCCATGATCTAGCAAATATGACTTTGGGGAGAAGGGTATGACAAAAAAAGTTGGGGAAAGGCATCGGGTGGGGAGAAGTCAGCTGATGGAAACAAAGGAAGAGTTGGTTATGTTGTTGTTGAGCAGTGGCGAGCTGAACTATTTTGCTGAATCAGCACCTCATTCCAGTTGAAGGAACGCCAAGGAAAACTGACCCGAACTTCAACAACTCAAGATTTCTAGCCAATTTCCCCATCTGTCCTGTTTCATTTGATTTTTTTCTTTTTAAATGAATAGCTGCACATTTCTGTTTTAAATTTATTGCAAAACAGCCTTTCCAAGTCAGAATCATCTTTATTTAAAACTAAAATCAGAAGAATAATCTCTTTTCTTGAAAACTAGCTTTGGCAGAGTCCTCATTTGGCTAAGCCCTGCATGTTCTGCCTTTCTGAACGACACATATTAATAAACGCTGGGTTTTAAAATCTTGGCTTGGACAGAGAGTAAATAGAGAATAAGGGAGAATCCAAGAACAGCATTTACTAACCGCTGGGTTGTTTGCTTCCTAGGCCGTCTTCCGAACAAGATTTATTCATTCAGGTCAAACCTAATAAATTAAATACATATATGAAGAAGCAAGAATAGTTCAAATATTTGAAGTACAGGCAGATCTGGCTTTTCCATTAAAAAGTCATTTTCAGGCTCCTGAAACTGAGTCATTGATACTGATTATTAAAGAGGGGAGAGCTATGTAATAGTGGGGAATGTATTGTCAATGTATGTACAAGTGATATCCAAAAATATTTCAAAGTCAGAAATGGTGGGAATGAAAAAAAATACTGCTATTCACATAACAGCTCCATATTAATTTGCACAGTAATATTCTATATGCTGCAATTAAACCTTTTGGTAAATTATTATCATTCTGGCCTTCTGATTTCCTCCTGCCCAGCTACGCTGGAAAAAGGAGTGTACAAGCCAGAGGCTCATCCAGGTGTTGAATGGTGACTTTAAAATGTGAAGGTTCATTATTATTTCACAAGTTGTGTATGTCTTTAAGGGCCAGGGCCAGGGCAAATAACAAAACCTAGTCTTACAGCTGTGAAACATAGCAGGTGCTGCTGAGTTGTATTAATCAAGCTGTGTCAGCAATTGGGTATAGTATATAAGGAGCAGCACCTAGCTCTCCCATTACCCTGGGGGATGGGTTGGTGGTTGGGTCTGGTTTGTTGTTGATGTATTTAGTGTATAAGGAGTTTTTGTTTTTGTTATTAAAACCCTGTTTAAGTTATTTTTTAGTCCCTTTTTAATGTATGGTCTCCCCAGCAAGCTCTCTGCAGCGCTACTATACTGCAAATAGCCAACACCAGGTCCATTCCTGTAGCACTAAACTATGGTTTTAGCACATCATACAAATGCAGACCACGGTGTTTAATGAAAATATGTTAAAAGCCTATTTCATTCTATGTCCCTTTAATGTTTGTTTTCATTTTGACATCTTGACTGGCACTCTCACATTGTGTCAGCAGGAAGAACTAAATCCATAAAAGATGCAGTCAAGTAAAACAATAGCAGTAGTCGTACCTCGGCTCCCAAACGCCTTGGAAGTCGAACGTTTTGGCTCCCAAACAATTGGAAACTGGAAGCGAGTGTTCCGGTTTCCGAACTTTTTTTGGAAGCTGAATGTCCGACGCGGCTTCCGCTATTGTTTCCAGCGCGCCTGCGCAATTGGAAGCTGTGCCTTGGTTTCTGAACTTTTCAGAAGTCGAATGGGCTTCCGGAACGGATTCTGTTCAACTTCTGAGGTGTTGTTGTTTAGTCGTTTAGTCGAGTCCGACTCTTTGTGACCCCATGGACCAGAGCACGCCAGGCACTCCTGTCTTCCACTGCCTCCTGCAGTTTGGTCAAACTCATGCTAGTAGCTTCGAGAACACTGTCCAACCACCTTGTCCTCTGTCGTCCCCTTCTCCTTGTGCCCTCCGTCTGTACTTAACTAACTGACCAATCACGTTGGTTCTGCCCCCCCAAAAAAAATCCTGGTTACGCCTATGCAGTGAAGGCTGTTAATCAACCCCTACCTTGCTCAATCAACTGGGAATGGGAACAAAGTCAATTTACGGAATCAAGTCAAAATGGAAGATTGGGTCTATGTGTGTACCACATGCCTTAAGAACGTATATCTCAACTCATTTAAACGAATTGTGCCCTTTTTGCATTTGCCCACTGGCTACACTCTCTTGAGCAATGAATGGACAGCCTGTTCAGCCCTCCTTCCTTCTGATTCATCAGGTCCTGACCACACCTTTCAAGTTTTTGTTTTGTTTTGTTAAAGGACTGATTCCAAGAGTCCTGAATTCTATGCCAGACACGCCTTCTGTGCTTTCATGGTCCAACCACATTACTGTGGAACGCACCTGGTCCTAGCAACCGCTTTCAAGGAGAGCTACTTGGATACCAAATGCAACCAACTTCAAATTCAGCACATGACCCCGCTATTTTAACAAAGATACTACTTGCTGTCATATTTGGCGAGATGGGTTATCACTTTATTCACAAATTAGTACCCATTTTAAAAAGCACTGTTTGGAACATTCCCTTCCCCTCATAATTGCCTATTCAGTTCCATAATGGCATTCGCAAAGAGATTCCTTTGAAGCCCAGATAAAGATCTTGTCACCATGATACTCATTTTCACTCAGTGATGAGAGCACTATAGTCAGCCTTCACTTTTAGGATATAATGGAAATTTAATTTCCATTTCCATTTAGTGTGTGGCCTTTCCCTAAAGACTACTCATAAAAGTATTTTTTGATGTCCCGAGGGAAGAGCTCTTAAAGCTCTTATTCTCAACTCTGCACTTCTGTACCGCTCAATTTGTACTTTTATTGCAGAATAGCGGGCACCTTTCCAGAGCCAAGGAAAAAGACAAAGGAGAGCTAACAGTACACAAGGGTTAGAAATTCTTAGTAGCCGCAGTGGAAGAGACTCAAATCATTCAGTTTGGAAAGAAACTGCTCAGGGGGTTGACATATGAAGTATGCTAATACTTTGCTTTTCCCTCGATGAGCAGGCTTTTCTGCTTTCTCTAGTCTTTAATTGACAACACTTCAATGATTCCTTTTGTTCGATGGAGGTGCATTCTGGGATTCAGGGCAACGTTATGTTTAGATTTATATTCCACCTTTCATCTTTTGTGATCCCAGAGTGGGTAACCATTTAAAAAGGTATAGCTAAAGAAAATAATTTACCATTAAGAGACATAAAATAATACAGCAGCCAATGACAAAAGTATCTCCAGCAACATTACTCCCCATAACAATAAAAATGTTTTTAACTGGCATCAAAAGAGGGCCAAAGATGATGCCAATCATATTTTAGAACCCTCCATTACACATTATGGCTAAAGAGCAGAAAGAAAGTGAAGCCCAGAGAAAGCAGCCATTTAAAATGCCCAAATCAATTGCTAGGTAAAACCAAATCACAAATTATTTCATTTTCTACATGGTTGGTGGAATTTTCAGATTCTCACACCAACTGCTTCACCCATCATGCAATACCAAACCATCGCTAAGCATGCAGGCTCCAAGAGAGACCATTCTGGCCACTTTGCTCCTTTCTCAATTGTGCTACTGATGTGCTGCACTAAATCAAAGTATGGCTTAGTGTGTGGACTAAATCTGGGTTCACGGTTTAGTTTTCCCAAATTGTGAGTCATAAACCACAGGACAAACGTTGGCTACAGCTCACAATTAGTCTGGAGAGAGCTGAACCACAAGGTTGGGCTAGAGTGAAACACTAAGCCAAACCATGGCTAACTAAGTGATGCAGGGCTATCCATCTCCACCCCCAAAAAACATATACTGATGCCAGACATGTTATTTTTATGTTCAAAAGTCACTCTGGGCATGCCAACCTATGCCTTGAGATGATCAGGCTGACTTTCAGGATTTACAAATGTTTTTGCATCCCTGCCTAGACACAGTATTATGAACTGGCAACCAAGTGAAAAAAAACAACAACCAAAATATTATTTCCCTGAAGGGAAATACCATATTATGGTTTTTATAAATACCATATTAGGTTCAGATCTGGTTAACTGCAATAGCAATTTCCCCCCTTTTTGTAATGTATACATTATCCTTTCGTTTGTTCTATTTTGGTTTCTACCTGGCTACTATTTCTTGTTTCTTCTTCTTTGTGTCTTCTCTTACTCTGTGCACTTGCAATTTTGTACTTTTTATAAAGAATATAAATTTAAAAAACCAAAATATCATTTTCCTGAGCCATGCATCCCTCGGACAAGATTCCACATATTTCTTCATAAAATGCTGAGTAGGACCAGCAACACGCGTTGAGCATTGAAGCTGCTGTGCTCCTGATGTTTATCACTGACATATAGTTGAACACAGGACACTGAACCAAAATTGTAGCTAAAAGGATAATCTAAGAAAGTCTTGCCCCTTCAACTGTAACAAAATGGCACAAAATGCAACAATTTCTAGTTACAAGTTTCACAAAGGCCTATTTCCAAGTTACTATTCTGAAGGTAAAGTATTAAAATAATGGCCCTCACCAAGTACTTCCTAGAACAAGTGCCTAAATATGATTAAAGTTTATTCAAATAATTATGCACAAGTTTTTCTTCTTCTTTATTCAACATTCGTCTTATCAGCTTACTACAATTTGTAACCATTGGCTTAGATCCAAACTTGGTCCAGTTTAGAAAACAGCCCTTGAAATTAAGCCTTGACTAACAAGACCCATTTATTTCCAGGTTCTATTCACAAGCACGACAATCCAATTTGTTAGGTGCAAAAAGATCTAAAGACATTTGATCAAAGTTTGTGGCTACTCTAATCTGGTTAGTATTGGCTCTGCCTGAGAAGGCTCTTCCCATGGTGTCTGGATTATAATCAGTGCTTTGACTTAAATTTAGGGAAAATGCCCTGGGCTCCACACTTTTAAGGACCCCCCACATCTTGCACAAAATCCTGTCTGCCTTGCCATTAAATTTTAAATGCAGCAAAAGTTGTTTTTCCACTGTAAATAGAATTCTGTGTAATTCTAGAGCTGGGTTTTCAATATTGTTTCCAAACAGTGTTTTTGTATTACTAAATCAATATCCAGTGAAAAGTTTAAAAAGGCAAAGTACCTTCCATGGTTGAAATTCTAATGGCCTTTTTAGTTTATGAATAATGGACTGAATTAGTAAACACACAAGAATAATAAGAATAATAATTTTATTATTCGTACCCTGCCCATCAGAATGGGTTGCCTCAGCCACTCTGGGTGGCTTCCAACAAATATAAAAGCAAAACAAAACATTGAACATTCAAAACTTCCCTATACAGGGCTGCCTTCAGATGTCTTTTAAAAGTTGCATAGTTATTTAGCTCCCAGACATCTGTTGGGAGGGTGTTCCACAGGGTGGGTGCCACTACTGAGAAGGTCCGCTGCCTAGTTCCCAGTAACCTAACTTCTTGCAGTTATGTAACATTTAATTGAAACTTGCATAATATAGCTTATATGGCAAGTTTATGCTGCATTCTGTGATGTCTAGAATTCATGAAAACATCCAAATTGGTTTAAGGTGATGCACAACATTATATTTGTTAGTCGTTAAAGAAATTTAAATTTTGCAGCTATTGCAGACATCTTTTCAATATACAAAAAGTGTTTTTCAGCACACAGAATATTGCATCTTTACCATTTTTATTATCCTACTCTTACATGGTCTACCGCTAGGTAGTGACTAGGACCACACCTGCCCAGCATCAATGTTCCCAAATAATTCATCAGACATCACCTCTTAAAATTTATTTAGATTTATAACTGCATATTGAGTGTTTTACCATATTGAATATTCTTAATTTTTGACAGGGAACTTTACTGTTTCAGCAGTCATTTACACAATAATAAAAGCACACTTTATCTGTGAAGGTAGCACAGATTCGTGTTTGAATTTGTACAAAATAAAGTTATCAAGTCAAGCTGTACAATTACCTTTTTGAAACTTAAGAGAGAAAATATCCATTATTAAACTTGATTTGTACATTAAACTGGGCATTCTTATAGAACAAAAGGAATGTTACAACAAAGCAGTCTTCATGTAATTTAAAATGCAAAGGCTTTGGTTGAAAAGAGTCTGTAAATGCACCCAAATTTCTTCAAGCTGGGGTGACAGTCTGGATAGTTCTGCCAGCAGATCTGGTTCTGATGAAAGGATTTTTAAGTGCAACTGAAATGGAAGCATAAAATGAATTACATAAATACATGAATCAAATTTGATGGAACTCATTTCTTAAATTTCTTGATTAGTGTGTTAAACCACCACATCACTTTTTTATTAGTTAATAAAAGTTGGGAAATATCCACCATAACACGATGCCAATGTTTCACAAACTGATCAAAGTTTTTTAAAAAAATTCCTTCCAGTAGCACCTTAAAGGTAAAGGTACCCCTGACCATTAGATCCAGTCATGACCGACTCTGGGATTGCGGCGCTCATCTTGCTTTATTGGCCAAGGGAGCTGGCGTACAGCTTCTGGGTCATGTGGCCAGCATGACTAAGCCGCTTCTGGTGAACCAGACCAGCGCACGGAAATGCTCCCGCCGGAGCAGTACCTATTTATCTACTTGCACTTTGACGTGCTTTCGAACTGCTAGGTTGGCAGGAGCAGGGACCGAGCAACGGGAGCTCACCCCGTCGCGGGGATTCGAACCGCCAACCTTCTGATCGGCAAGTCCTAGGCTCTGTGGTTTAACCCACAGCGCTACCCGCGTCCCTAAGTAGCACCTTAGAGACCAACTAAGTTAGTTCTTGGTATGAGCTTTCGTGTGCATGCACACTTCTTCAGACGAAAGCCCATACCATGCACACGAAAGCTCTTAGTTGGTCTCTAAGGTGCTACTGGAAGGAATTTTGTTTGTTTGTTTGTTTGTTTCGACTACGGCAGACCAACACGGCTACCTACCTGTGATCAAAGTAAGTAATATTTTAGTAACTCCCCTCAGATGAGCACTGTAAGGCCAAGCAGTGCTATCACACAGCAATAATGAAAGTTTCAGTAGGGGGAAATGCTATTGCAAAAAGGAACGGATGCTGTCAGTCATTCTTTATTCAGTGCCAAGTGTGTCTCCCCGCCCCCCCAGCGCATTCAAATTGGGGGCTTCTACAGTAAGCAAACTGTGCTGCACAGAATGTCACTAGCAATCAGTGGCGTAGCGTGGGTTGTCAGCACCCGGGGCAAGGCAAGTAATTTGCGCCCCCTAACCTGTGGATTTGCGCCCCCTAACCCTAACCCCCAGATGTTGCGCCCGGTGCGACCGGCCCCCCTGCACCCCCCACGCTACGCCACTGCTAGCAATTGTATCAAATGATACACTTACCTTCAGAAACAACGCAAGGTATGCCTGAGCCAGTTCAAAGTCACATTTTGTAGTCAGCATGGCCTCAATCATTCTTAGGAAGCTTTGCATCACCCTAACAGAGCCACCGCCATCGGGGGACAAGCCTCTCAGTTCCGCCTCTGTGTTAGATGGCCCCATGTCCTTCAGAATACGGAGTGGAGATTTATCTGTCAAAACAGGAAGAGTATGGCTACAAGTTCTAGAAAGTGTTACAGAAATGGGGTGTGTGTGGGTATATATATATGTATGTGTGTGTGTGTGTCTATCTCTCTCTCTATAATCTATATATCTATCTATATCTCCCCCCCCCGCCCATATATATCTCTGTGTTTTAAATAGTTATCCTATACCCTGCATCATTCAACAATTTGGTCATAATCCAAATTGTTCATTTTATGCAATTAAGAGAACAGCACAAGCTGGTGGAATTTTATTTGACCCTTTTTTGTGTGGGAAAAAGAAGATCCCTATTTCCCAAAGTCATGCCATTTGGAGGTCTTTAAGCAGAGGCTTGACAACCATATGTCAGGAGTGCTCTGATGGTGTTTCCTGCTTGGCAGGGGGTTGGACTCGATGGCCCTTGTGGTCTCTTCCAACTCTATGATTCTATGAAACCTTGCCTCTTTGGTAGCGGGAGGCTCTAGCTGTGCATACGAGCCCCTCTACTTATCGTACTTTTCCGTGTATAAGACTAGGATTGTTTCCTGAAAAATTGCGTTAAAAATCGGGGTTCGTCTTATACACAGATATTGCGTAGCGGTGACATGGGATTGGTTGCTGCCGTGAGTCGGAGATTGTCAGGGGCTATTTGGCGTGTTATTGGTGGCTGCGGCAAGGGCTGGCATTGATTGGCTGTTGCTACAGCGATATGGAAAAACAATGGAAACTAGCCAGTTAAACATCTGGCTGGTTCAGATGACAACCTTGAGCTAGGTTAAGAGCTTTGAGAACTTAAAGAAGGAAAGTCACTTGATCCAGGGACAGCCCACATATATATATTGGCCTACTCCAACCTCTTTTTCTTAATGGTGACTGCTCCTGCTCAGGCTGCACAGAGAAAAAGCAACTGGGTTCCAGAAATCCATTCCGATTGTGCAGATAAAAAAATATATCTGATACAATTCTACAGGATGGGGTATCAGTGTGTGAAAACAGTCCAGATCCAATGATCTCAAGATGGTGGAGACAGCCCAGGCATTTTCTCTTGGTCGCAAGTGGTCAAAAGCCAAGTGCAAAATGAGCCTGGGACCAAGCTGATTTCAAACACTGGTCAGAACAGTAGTAGTGGAGTAGTTCCAAATTATCACTGACCAAAGAATCTTGGTTTGCAAACTGCCCTAAATAAAAAAGTTTTATGAATTTATTCTCTGCCATGTCATAGTAACCTAGGTTTTCCTTCCTATCTGGCTTTCTTGATTAGCCCTTTAAAACCAGAGCACTTTACACATTCCAGTTCCCTGCTATTGCTTGCCTGCATTTTTTATAAAAGGCCTTCAGCTAACCTTTCGTCAGGGCAGAAGTTCTGACATAAACAATGTCAGATCTATACAATGGAATTCTGATATGCCCTAAAGGAATTTCCTAAAGGACTGAATGTTCCAAAAAGTCAAATTATTGTGAAATTGGCTCTGGGGTATGCTAGGTGTGTATTGCTTTGAAAGACTTCTGTAACTAGCTCGACTGTTACCACAATTAACAGGTCAACTCTTTCCCAAGGCATCCCAGGAACCGATGATTTAATAAGGATCAAAAGCATAGTAGCAGCACCATCACAACTTAATGGGAGTAATGGGGATTAAGAGGACCCAAGATATTTAACCTTTTCGTAATGTGTAATACCGAGTTCAACATATTGGGAGAATTTGTAAAGCTGATGTCCCCTTAGGGGAATGCTCTTTTAAAGAAGCTAAATTGTTCTACACACACTGTACCATACTGAAATTGCATCCCCCAACAAGCCAAGATAAGGTATCCTTTCTCCCAATATCTATTTTGAAGACACGTTATTCCAGCCTTAAGAAGCCCAATTCACTACCACTACAATATATGGAGAAAAAGGAAATAAAGTACACCTTCTCCCTCCACCTTGTCAGGATGCAAATTTATTCATTTCATAGTATAACTTACAGTCACTGTTTATCAGAGCTTCTTCAAGCTTCAGGTAGAACTCAGATTTTTGTGCCAGCACTCCAAGGTTTACTACTTTTGACTGAAATATAAAAAAAGGTTGTCAATTGAATTGCATGAAAGACAACTTTTACAAATATATGTAGATGAAATTTTAAATGTAACATCCTTACGAGAATTAAAAGGTGGGATTTTGAATGTTGAATTAATTTAGTTCTGTACTCTTTAAATTACAATGCCATATTGAAGAATGGCATAATTAGGAGGAATCTCACCCAGGAAGATGACTATCCCTACACAGGCACTTCTCCTTTGAAGACATGCATGTGTACATGCATGCACATGGGAAAACATGCATCACATAAAAACAATGGAAGAAAGGGCATCTGGAGAAATCAAAACAAGGATTTCTACAAGGACTCTTCAGAAAGCTAAAGATAGATGAGGACTAGAGGTTCATCTATGTAATATTTAACAATGTATCTAGGATTAAACCTCAGTGAGAAAGCGGTCTTAGATATGACAGAACAGCAAGTTCTTTCTATATATGATGAAGCTGCCCAATATTTAAGTACCAGTTTCAAGTATTAGATTGAGGATAATTATCTACATACATCACTTTAATACCTTACGCCAAAGAATAAACGTACATAAATCGGACATCAAGAATCACAAGACAGAGAAACCAGTAGGAGAACACTTCAATCTCCCAGGACATTCTATACAAGATCTCAAAGTAGCTGTATTACTACAAAGGAATTTCAGAAATAGACTGGAAAGAGAAGCTGCTGAATTGCAACTCATTACCAAACTTAAAACCATGGAGAGACCTGGTCTGAACAAAGACATTGGATTCTTATCTCATTATACATGACAAAGCCATTTTTCACCTTCTCACCCCTTGCTTTTTCCTGTAAGACCTATTGCAGTCGGTAAGAGTCGTCAACAGGCTCATCACAGCTATCTGCCAATCACCCATTCCCACCACCCTTCTGAGTAATACCCCTCCCCACCTTCTCACTATATAGAAGGATCTGGCAACTTCTGTTTCAGTGTATCTGAAGAAGTGTGCATGCACACGAAAGCTCATACCAAGAACTAACTTAGTTGGTCTTTAAGGTGCTACTGGAAAGAAATTTTTTTTTTTTGTTTTTAATACCCAGTAATTGTGCAGTTGAGGTGCCAAAATTTGTGCTTTTATCAAAGATGTTGTAAGTGGGAATAGAGAATCGAAGGGGGCGAAATGCTATAAAATACAGTAGGACCAAGATCAGTTACTGCAATTCACCAGTGATTTAGCACCCATTACATAAGAAATTACTTCCAAGAGACAGTCATAAATCCAGAGAGAGAGAGAGAGAGAGAGAGAGAGAGAGAGAGAGAGAAGTACTACATGCAGATGTTTTGTATCATCAGCTTTCTCTTTACCTGTTGTCCACCATTTTCATGTTCAATGGAAGCATATTGTGGTATGAGGCCAGGAATTGTGGGGATGAAGAACGGTGCAGATTTTGGCACTTTTGGTGGCTCTTTGGGTTTGTTCTTTTGCTGTGGATGGGAGATTTTATATCATCAGACAACTTCCATATTCACACTGTAACCCTAAGAACACCAAATGTATTAACTTTCCATCTGGGAAAGCGTTAGAATCTCAGCTGGTGTGTTAAATCTAGGTTGACTATGTGTAAAATACTTCTGATATTTGTATACCCTAAAAACAACCTAGATGTTATCCCAAACTATGAAGACATTTTGTCAAGTCTTTGTTGCATTCAACATAACACAACCACGTAAGATGTAAAATGAGAGCAACAGGTCCTGGTCAGAAACCTTTTAAAAATAGCTTGAACATACTACCTTTATAATATCAAGATTGAGGAGGTTCTTCCATCTAGATTTTGGCAACATAGAAAGGGTCACTAATGCTTCTCCCAGCTGTTCTGGAGAATCGTATTCTATCATGTCATCACTTATTTCTTCTTCTTCTGTGACATCTACATCTTTAAAAATGGTAACAGACGGGGGGGAAAGTTTAGCAACGTTGGGAAATGTTCGAATGACAGTAGATCCTGAATGACATTCAGATAAACACAGCTGGTTAATTACACAAGCACATTGGGATGATATTAGATTCTGGTAGGCAGCCGTGTTAGTCTGATGCAGTCGAAATATAGAAAAAAATTGTCCAGTAGCACCTTAGAGACCAACTAAGTTTGTTCTTGGTATAAGCTTTCGTGTGCATGCACAAAATTGCAGTGTATCTGAAGAAGTGTGCATGCACACAAAAGCTTATACCAAGAACAAACTTAGTTGGTCTCTAAGGTGCTACTGGACAATTTTTTTATTTTTTAATATATTTCGACTGGGATGATATGATAATGTTAAATCTGTGAAGAAAATACAACAGAAACAATTCAGATGCAATTGAACATAACAAGATGAACACAGCCAGAGACGATGACCAAGGAGGCACGTTCCTGTAGCATGAATGGAAAGCCATGCTTGAAATTCCTCACAATGGATGGTGTCCCCTTGGCTAAGGGTTTCATACCTGCACTATGTATCTGGTTGTCTAACTAGCTTTCCTCCTACCCCCAATCTGTCAAAGTTGGCCTTTCAGAGGTCAAGGAGAGAAGGATCTGGTCTTCTTGTCAGAAAAGGTTGACCACCTCTCTTTAAGAGGTACAGTTATTCAATTGTACAAGAACTAGAATGCATGTGTGGGGGCTGGTAAAGGGTATCTCATCTGATTTAGCTGCTAAATCTTAGCTGTGGGAGCTCCCCCAGTGCTCTGAACAACACAGAATAGGCAGCAACGAAGACGTCATTTTCATGCCTCTTTTGAAAGGTATTACTCACAGAACATGCAGCTGCCAATCTGCTTCAGGGAATGAATCAAAAGTAGTGCCTACACTTGAATCTGCAGGATAGATAGGAAACTGGATTGCTTCCAGTTTCGCTACATATTTTGTTTGTGTCATTTTCTCACCATTACACAAAGTCAGATGATTCAGGAGAAATCATCCAAGTTATCGGAATGCTGACTGCACCATCAGCAACTGGAAGCACTGCCAGACATCTGCATGGACTCTAGACATCAGTGTCTCACCAGTGTCTCGCCTATTGCATGGGAACGCCTCTTGCAGAATGTAGTTTCTGTAGTGTTTTGTACCAAATAAATATCTAAATGTGGCTCACTTTGTCCATATGTTAGAAATATACTTAAAAGCAGGGCCTGGATCGCTGCAAGACTGAAGTTCTGAGTTGACAGATCCTCTGACTAGTGGAAGGGAAGCCCCTTAAGTTTGCACTCTTAGCATGCTCTTGGATCTGCAGCTGGGCCTGGAAAAGCAGCCTGTGACGGGTTCAAAAATACCCTCTGCTAACATCAGCAGCTGAGGACTGTGTCGTCGTTTTCTTTTATCTGATCTGAAAGCTTACACACATAACTGCTTAATACTAGATTACTGCAATGCACTCTCAGAGGAGGCTGGCCTTCGTGGCTGTGAGCTGGTACAGCTGGCTAGCTCAGTTGGTTAGAGTGTGGTGCTAACAATGCAAGGTTGCAAGTTCGATCCCTGGGTGGGACAGCTATGTATTCCTGCATTGCGGGGGTTGGACTAGATGATCCTCAGGATCCCATCCAACTCTATGGTTCTCTGATTCTATGTTCTGCTTATGAGCTTCCCAAAAGCATCTGGCTGGCCGCTTTGGGAATCCGAGTGCTCAACCAGATAAGCCTTTGGTATGATTCAACAGGACTGCCTGTCATAGAATGGACACCAAACATACAGTACATCAGTGTTGATGCCAGCAACCATATTCCTAACACAATCCCATGCATGGTTTTAATCTAACAGCTGGAACCTTCCCGGTTCAGATGATGCCTTTGCTAATCGACAAGAGTAAATGAGAGCACCAACTTGACTGCATCTCTGCCAAGTTCCAAGACAAGTCCCTTTCCCTAGAGGGTTGCCTATATAGCCTAACATAAAATATATATACTATTGTTTCTCTATGTTGATTTTCAGGTTGTAGGCCTGTCCTATATTCTGTGAAGTGCCAGCTGATGGTTATATTATATTCCGGCTGGCCTTTTGACAGTCGAGGCTGAGAAGATGTGGACCAATCAATTTTATAGCACATTTTACTTGGCTATTTTCAACTTGTTTTATGTTTCGAATTATTATCTGCCCCATCCTAGTTGATGGAGAAAGATAAGGCATAATGAAGCAGATAATACTTCACAAGTTATTGTGATTTTTTAAAATATTGGATCAGATTGTTGCTGTTAATTTTTGATATGCTTTATCATGTTTTTATGTGTGCTGGAAACCGCCCAGAGTGGCTGGGGCAACCCAGCCAGATGGAGAGGGTATAATTTTTTTTTTTAAAAAATATTATTTATCATGATGCTACTCACTATCTGGAGTGAAAGCTCTCTAGATAAAGAGGTCACCAAACAAATCGCGTCATGCATTCTGTGAAATTGGCTCTATGCAGGTTGGACCCCCCCCCCCCGAACAGAACATATGGGGAGGGCTTAATATACTGACATGCTTGCAAACAGAATGTTAAACATAGCATGTCATTAGATCCAACCCATGGCTTCAAATATATGGTCATTAGTAAGGACAACTGGTTACACACTCTAGGGCAGGGGTGAGGAACCAGTGGTTCTCCAGATGTTGCCGGATGCCAACTCCCATCAGCCTCTGCAGTCCTGGCCGCTGGTCAAGACTGGTGGGAGTTGTAGTCTAGAAGCATCTAGGAAGCCATAGGATTTTCAAGTTGAACAATATGTCAGAACACAAGGGAGCGTAGAATCTTTCACAAATTCAACTTTGCACTGGCCTAGGAGCAGTATGCAAGCCGTTACTTTGCGATTACACAAACAAGAGATTCAGAAAAAGTATACTAACGGCCAAAAAAACCCTCAGCAACTCCCTTCTCTAGTACCTTGAGCTGGACATGTTCCAGGAAGCGTTACTACAGAAGGCTCATAATCGGGTGGAAGCGGACGCAAAGAGACAAGCGAATACAGCGAACGGTTAGACCTGTAAAATCCAAGATGGAAGACATTGTTATTTTGGCTTGGGGGTGGGGGCAGAGGAGAAAGAAAGCACGCCATGTTCTTTGTGGATCTATCTGCTATAACGATGAGCGATTAATGTAAGCTATAGGACTGAGTTGTTAAGAGTGAGAGATGGCAGTCCAAAAAGAGAACATTTTGAAGTTAAATGCAATCGTCATACTGATATTTATGTAGAATATAATGCAAATGTTGATTAATAATAACAGCTTTTTCTATGTTGTAAAATATTAATTTATGTATACTGTATTTATTATGTATTTAGCTATTTGGTATGATTACTGTTTTCGATTTAATGTAGTTTAAAGTTTTTTTGTTGTTTTTTTTAGGAACTAAATTGTTCGCAGTCCTAAGAATATTGATCCAAAGAACAACAACTACCCCGATGCCCCTAATAACGTTTTGAGCTTACTTTCTGGACAGCAGAGCCCCACCATGTCATAAGGCAAGCTGGTTCTGAAGATAAATACAATTTCAGAAGTCGTTTTTGACATAGGATAAAGATTACAGTTAAAAAGTGGAGGAGGGAAAATCTTACTTGGTGTAAAGCAAGTTCAACTGACATAAACAGAACTCGCTTCCAAGCAAACGTGTCTAGAATTTCATTATATTAGGAAAACAGTCCCAGTACACTTAACTAATTGGGAGGCGGGGGGCAGTTACAGAGGAATTTTCCAAAGGGCAGAACTTGCACCTTTTACTAAAGTGCCATGGAACAATGCAGCAATAGAAATGGGCAGTCTTATGTCTTATAGTTCTGCTCTAAAAACGAAAATGCTCAGAAGACCACTGGAAGACTTACCACAGGTAAATTCCAAGATCATCTACATGGGAAGAAGCTAAGAAGTCTCCCGTAGGAGACATAGTAATGCTTACTGCTGCTGAATCTAGTAGGAAACAGTCGACAAGGCTGCAAAAAGAAAAACAATTCATCACATAACAGATGATATACAGTTCAGTTACCAGTTATTAAATGCATGAAACCACTACCAGTCATTATATTATTAGTCTTCTTATTCTGCTTTTCAGACAAATGTATAGTCTTCCCAAAGACGTTCACTTCAACGTTTTAAAAAAGGAGACAGGGCAAGTTCTTGTGTTCAGGATTACAAACCGGGGTGGGGGTGGGGAGAAGCCATATTAGGGAGCAAGAGTGGGGGGGGGGGAATGGAGAGATGGGAAATCAATTTGAAAATGTCAGAATAAAGGGGCATTTAAGTCTAGCTGGGCCAGGTTTGATCTGATGCTGGTGATCTCGCTTGGACAGAGGTGAGGCAACTGATCCAGCAGCCCTTAGTGCTCTGGATGATAGAAAGTGCCAGAACATTATTCCCTTCAGTTCTCCAGACAGTTGGAGCAGAGCGTTCAGAGGATTAGATTTAAGAAACATGGACATCTACAAAAAACATACAAGGATAAACACATATGGTCTTTTCTAAGTACGACTGGGTTGACTGTCCTACATCACAGTTAACAAAACAAAAATAAAATATAATGATTAAACTCAAAACCCTGAAAAACACTGTAAAAATGACTTATAACTTCAAAAAAAAAGTTATCTGGTGTTTCCCTTTTCTTTTGCTTTTATACAATGCTTTAGTTTAGCTACAAGCATCCCCATAGTTTGTCAATCTTTTTACTCATTGTGGGGATAGTTTGTAATGTTTGATTTTTAGCATACAGAAATCAATCTGTAGGGATTGTGACGAATCACAATTCGTTCCCTTATGTTCCCAATAGACTAAACTGGCCATGTAATGTGATGACAAAAATATTTGGTGGGGGGAAAATACTGGGTGGTATTCAACGCAGGAGACTTTTATCTCCTCTTCCCTGCAGCTCTGTACGGTTGGGGGACCCTCTGGAGCATGTTTTGGGGACACAGAGGAGGAGAATATTGCAGAAGCAGAGTTCTGCCCATGGAACATTGGATACACTGGGTCTAGTGGAGCCTCATAACTCAACTTTATCAGATGTGCATTGCCCATTATGAGTAGGATGAACACAGGACTGCATGACTGGCAGCTACAACTGTATTCCAGACAATCTGGAACCAAAGCTACCCCTTTAACCTTTGTCGCTATGCCAGATGCCTCAAAGGAAGAAAACAAAGAACCGACTGTTTTAAGACCAAATGAAAGCAAATCATAGTACAGTGGTACCTTGGGTTAAGTACTTAATTCGTTCCGGAGATCCGTTCTTAACCTGAAACTGTTCTCAACCTGAAGCACCACTTTAGCTAATGGGGCCTCCTGCTGCCGCTTATCCTTTCTGTTCTTATCCTGAAGCAAAGTTCTTAACCCGAGGTAATATTTCTGGGTTAGCGGAGTCTGTAACCTGAAGTGTATGTAACCCGAGGTACCACTGTAAAACAGTTTAAAGTGTGTCCACTTTGTGGGAACGCACGCCCAATCTACCCCCAATCACACTCAAGAAGTGTGCAATTACGGTCAAGAATCAAATCTGCAACTGCTCATCAGTCCTATTATTCCTGCAAATCGGCTAAAGTTCCGTTTGAACTTTAAAACATCTATCCTTTTTCATTCCTGCCCTAGTTAGCCACAGAGCATCAAATACAAGGGTGAAGGGAGAACCAACTCAGACTGGACTCTTCAGCAGGGAGACACACACAATAAATCTGAATGAAAGCTACATTGGTAGTCCAAGTACAGGTAAATTAAAACAACTGCAATGTGTGTGTGGTTGTGTGCTCTGGATATTATTATTTTTTTAATTTATGAAATGCCTTTTACATATATCTCAAGGCAATGTACTGTGCAGGCATAAGAAACCTTAAATGTTAGTCCAATTATGTCATGCTAGTTAACGTAATTGGTTTAGTATTGCGGTACATTCCTATTAAAATTGAAGTGCTACCAAACTAAATCAAGAGTTGCATCATCAGACTGTATAGTTTCAATGTATGCATAAGGAAATGGAAAAAGAAGTACATTATGTACTAATTTGCATATGGACAACTCCTCTGACATATGAGAACCATTTTGTCATTTCCATTTGACATCCATACTGCTATCTGGAAAATGTTATGATAACAAGAAACTCTGAGACTTTTTTGGTGGGGCAATGTTGCAACATTTAAATGTCAGTGCATTCTAAGGTGAATGAGAAGAAGCACAAGTTCAAACAAGGCAGCCTGTTGTAAAACGTAATGTCTCAGATGGCTAATTACTTCAAAGAAATCTGACAAGTCTAGGTTATGCTTATAGGCAAGACGTCAAAAAGGCAACAACACAGGAAAATTAGATACGGAAATGGGATTTAATACATCCAACAGAGAAAATTAAAAGAATATGAGACATGAGAAATTACACAATCTTGGGGCACCTAAACTGGGATTGCCAAGTAGACAAGAGAAACCATTTTAACACAAATGCTTCATTAGGCTGAAGTCTGTCCTGTTCCAGTAAAAAGGATGGAGACGCATTACAGGTTGTATACGGAAGAACTACAAAAACTAGTCAAAGACTACAAAGGTCATCTAAGCCATTAAAAAATCACTTTCAATTAAAGAAAGGGATTTAAAAAATGAAACAAGTATTAGTTAGCATGATTAAAGTCAAGTTCTGCTGAAATGTAGGGGCTGCCCATTCTAACTTTAGTTAGAACCTTTACCATATAACATAAGACGTAATATTCTGTTTGGTCGAGTGGGCCGGATGCCCCTTCTCCTCCCTGCACTCAGAGCCTACACGTGATTAGCATCATGATAGAATTTTTCTTCGGAAAGGGGGCACTGTATTACATCTAGGTGCCACTTCCCCACAGCAGATGAAGCACTGGGTTATTTGGGTGGGGAGTCCCCCGCTCACATGACTTCTCTTGCAAACTGCATCAGCCATTGCAAGCACCATTTTCTATTAAAAATAAAAATTTAAGAAACTCAAGCCCTCATCTACCTATGAAGCAAAGAAGTGCCTCAATATATTGCCAGCTGAGACTGGAAACTGAGTATGACAAGATATCATTCTTGTGTACCTTTGGCAGGGCAGATTCAATCCTCAGGCATAAAGGCAATAAAACACAAATAAATGAAGATATTTGCAAGTAGACCAGTTCGTTTCTGTTCTTGCTTATTATGTATTTTGTGTTCTCATTTTCTATTTTTATGTTGTGAACCACCCAGTGATCTTTGGATGAAGGCCGCTATACAAATTTAATACATAGTAAGAATAAGATAGATAGGCGTGTTTTAAAACTGATTGTGCTCTTTCGTCAGTACACACATGTAACATATCAAAGTAGCAGTTTCTCTGCAATCTCTAAATTTACTTACCACCCAGATGGCAGATCCCAAGTTCTAATGGTGCAGTCCATAGATGCCGTTATTAGCCAGCGGCCATCAGAACTGAAAGCCTACAAAAAATTATGATTTGTCTTTTGAGTAACAGCTGCACAGATTCCCCTGACAATGTTACTAGGATATTTGGATGAATGGGTCAAGCGTAAGGAGCTAATATGGAATTTATCACTTGTTGCTAGTACAGTGGTACCTCGGGTTAATAACTCAATTCGTTCCGGAGGTCCGTTCTTAACCTGAAACTGTTCTTAACCTGAAGCACTACTTTAGCTAATGGGGCCTCCTGCTACCGCTGCATGATTTCTGTTCTTATCCTGAAGCAAAGTTCTTATCCCGAGGTACTACTTCTGGGTTAGCGGAGTCTGTAACCTGAAGTGTCTGTAACCTGAACTGCATGTAACCTGAGGTACCACTGTATGTTTGTTGTGTTGCAAAAATGGAATAATAAAGCCACCAGCAACAGTGAAAGAAAGCCTGGCAAAAAGCGAGGTTGGCATAAAGAATTAATATGGCTGAAATATGGTAAATAAGAGAGAAAACTTGAATATAAATGGAAGCCCTTAATTGAATTCATGAAGACTAGATACAATATGATACAGTCATACCTCGGGTTACAGACGCTTCAGGTTGCGTCAAAACCCGGAAGTACCGGAATGGGTTACTTCTGGGTTTCGGCGGGCGCACATGCACAGAAGCGCCAAATTGCAACCCGCGCATGCGCAGACATGGCGCTGCAGGATGCGAACGTGCCTCCCGCATGGATCATGTTCACAACCCAAGCGTCCACTGTATTAATTACAACCATTTATCTATGCAGTATATTAATATGTTATAATTTTTGAGTTTATAATATTGGTATTTGTAGCTGCACGATACACAAACACACACACACACAAACTCACACACATATATGTGGTATTACAGGAACAGGTATTTACTTGATATATCCTTGCAATCATTGTATTTTATATTTTATAAATTATAATGAATATTTTTAAAAAAGAATTGGGATGATGCTCTAGCTACACTAGCAACAAAAACGCATTTCAAAGTTGAGTTGCTGAAACACTGGATATATTCAAAGCTGAAGACTACTTAGGAAAATGTTTATTCCTAAGTAGTCTTCAGCTTTGACTATATCCAGTGTTTCACACACTAAGTTAGCACATAGCAACTGTATCCATTCACATCATTTATTATAATTCATATTCCTGTTCTTCTTTTAGAAAGCTCAGTGTCCTCCATGGGACTCCCAGTGGTCTTCCATTCAGGTCCACATGCCCTTAGCTTTACTCTTGCTAAAGGATTAGGTGACCCCAAATCAACTGACCCACATACAAGAATATGCATTTGTTTCGGCACAAACCTCAAAGATAGGCAGCATGGTACCCTGTTGATACTGTGGGCTGCAACTTCCATTTTCCCTAACCATTCGCTATGTTGGCTGGGGATGATGGGAATTACAGTCTACAAAATCTTAGATGAACTCTGGCGGTACGTAACCTCTACACAATTGATAGTAAACAGATACAAACTTACTAGGTCATTTATCTGGCCTTGGTGCCCTGAAAACTTCCTCACGATTTTTCGTGTTTCTATATCCAGGACGCTAATGGTGAAGTCGTCCGTAACAATTCCCAGAATGCAACTGGTAAAAATCAAGAAGAATATAAAGTAGAATATCAAACACATGTTAAGGAAGAGGCAAAAAAATGCATTATGCTTCTTTGTTATTGATATTCTTGGAACACAAACTTTAGGGGAAACCCCCAATAGATGTTTAGAGTAAGGCTACCCTAAATGTTTTGACAGGGGAAAGGCAAAAGCTGGATATAAACAGGGCATAATGAGCAAAATGGACAGGTGACTGTAGTGGGTTGGATGTGTAAAGGGTAAGAACCTAATTACAACAATAATTTTGTTATTTTCATCAGTTAAGATTATTCCAGTTATTTATTTGTTGCTTTTTACAAAGCAGCATACGGAGAAATAAAAACAATGGAACATCAGGCAAAATACTAAGCACTGAATGCATACAGACAACCAAGATGGGACCCTTTCTCTTAAGGAAAGGCCACAGTAAAGATTTTAAGGCAGGAGTGGCTCCAGATCCAGCCTGCCAAGCCAATGCCAGTTGTCTGCCAGGCCCTGGCAGACTCAGGCACCTCTTCACTTTGCAAATGTGTCTCCTCTTCTTCTGGCATCACTGTTAGGTCTTACAGGCCAGTGGGGCGGGGGACAGGGAAGGAAGGAGCACACTCTCCTGCTCATGACTGGCAAGATCTCCTAATAGTAGTGCCATGCCAGCGGGAAAAGAGCCATCTTTGAAAGATAAGCTGCATCACAGCAGAAGGAAATGGTTCTATTCATCACCTGTGTGCATGTGGTGTGTGTGCATGGATGTCTGGTCTGCATGTCTGGGTTGTTGTGTATTGTATCTGCATGCATGCATATGCTTGTGTGAATGACTAACCTTCAATGCAGCCCTTGGACCAGAAAAGGTTAGCCACCCTCTTTCTAAAGCCTTCTTGAGTGTCAAAACTGAAGAGGCCAAGTGAATTTTAATTGGAAGGGAGGCCTGCAGCTGCAGGGCCACCCTCAAGAAGACCCTGACTAAATGAAGAAACTAGGGAGGCGGCACATATTTCAGAAATTAGGAGGGGTGAAACTCTTTTAGTACAACTGTGTTCTGCAAATATGAATAATGAAAATATCACCGCTGAAGTAAGAGAAGTTATTAAAAACAATAGATCTTGAAATAATCCCACCTGTCTCTGTGAAGCAACATTTTACTTGGAGAAGAAGGGAGGTTAATAGAGTGAACAAATTTTCTGCTCTTGAAGTTCCAGAACTTGATCAATCCTTCACTTCCTGCTGTGGTTGTCAGCTGGTTTAATCCATCCACGGCTACTCCTCTTATGGAACCTTCATGGGCTTTAATTGCGAAGAAAAAGAGTCAATTAATAGCCCACCACCTTAATTTGGCATCTTCCAACTATTTATTATTATAAAGTTATATACAGATCCTTAGCACAGCTCACAATCTAAGCACAATATAACATCCTTCAGGAATAGATAGATACCATACCACGGTTAATCATATTCACTTTCTGTCATATTTTTCCTGTAGTGCAGTACAATGTGTCCACCGTGGAACTGAGATCCAGAGTAAAGCTTCCTTCCTCATTCTGCATGGCTAAACCATGCCACCAAATGCACACGGGACACAATCTTATGAAATTGGAATCCCAAACTTGTTAATGCAGAGATGATTTAACAACTCACTGTGCATGCAGAAGGCAGGCATGTGTATCAGAAGCATCTCCCTACTCCAGCATGAAGTAACAATATGCACCTTCGATATTGCTGGTTTATTGCCATCATAATATACAGGCATGCAATGATCCATCTAGTTGTTGTCTGACCATAGCACGGTTATTTAACCTGTGGGCCTCCAAATTTTGCTAAACTACAACTTGCTCCATCCCTGACCAGTGGCCATAACTGTTGGGGCTGATGAGAGTTGGAGTTCAACAGTATTTGGATGGAGACAGGGTACCCACCCCTAAGCTATAACCAAAGGTCAGTGTTGTGCAAAACCTTCCTGCCTCTTCTCTGCAGCACATCAAATCCAAAGGCTCAATTTAATCTGCTGGCAACATTCATACATTTGAAAATGCAGCCGGAAATTTGTCACACAGTATGTGCCGAAGAGAAGAAGAAGAAGAAGAAGAAGAAGAAGAAGAGGAGGAGGAGGAGGAGGAGGAGGAGGAGGAGGAGGAGGAGGAGTTTGGATTTGATATCCTGCCTTTCACTCCCTTTAAGGAGTCTCAAAGCGGCTAACATTCTCCTTTCCCTTCCTCCCCCACAACAAACACTCTGTGAGGTGAGTGGGGCTGAGAGACTTCAAAGAAGCGTAACTGGCCCAAGGTCACCCAGCAGCTGCATGTGGAGGAGCGCAGACGCGAACCCGGTTCCCCAGATTACGAGACTACCGCTCTTAACCACTACACCACACTGGCTCTCTGTGTGGGCTCATTGGCTTATGCTCACCCCCTGCAATACAAAATAAAGATTGTGCTTGCAGTTGGACATGTTCTCCTACATCCCTATATGCATATGCTTTCCTGGTGTACACGCATATTCCCAATCACATGGCAAATACTACAAATGATGTTCAGCGTAGGTGAGCGCAAACACAAGCCAGCACATCCCACTCTCTGTATAGCAGTAATAGCCATATTGTTACAGGAGAGCATTCTGAGGATGTTTTTCTGATCCAGACTCTCAACAATACTGAAACTGTTGTTAAGAGGGTAAACTCTGATGCAGCTGTCCGCTCATGGAACAGCTTTTGATTCAGCTGAGGCACCCACTAATTTAAGATATGGGGAGGGAAATTTCACTGACACACTGCCTCTCACTTGAGCAATCTTCCAAACTGTTATATAGGGTCCTCCAGCCTTCTAGAGCAGACTTTTGGTGGCCACAGAGAGCTGCAGCAGAGAGTAGGAATTGGCAAAAATCTCTGCCTCCCCCCTTTTTTTACATTAGCAGGTGCCTTGGCTGGATCAAAAGACATTTCGCGACAGAAAAGGCAGCACTGGATTTCAACCAGAATGTTTTCTAAGTGCCGTATTTTCACCTTTTTCTTTGCCATAACGCCCTCTGTGAATGCCAGACTGCATGTTGTATACATCCACATGTCCTGTTGAAAGTCCAATTACAGCAAAGTTTCCACAGGAACTGATATCTACTGCCTTTTGGGGAAAGAGAAAGAAACAAGTTTTTTTTAATAGAAGCAAATATTTGAAATCTTACTTCCAATATTTGTGATTAACAATGTCAGATTCTCAACAGACATTATTCAATACAAACTGATTCTACTTTCAAAAAATTACTGAGATGTTCAGATAAAGAATAATTCTTGCTATTATTTTTTAGCATACAGTGGAACCTTGGTTTCCAAACTTAACCCATTCTGGAAGACTGTTTCAGCTCCCGAAAAGTTCAAAAACTAAGGATCAACGGGCTGGCTGCAAAGTCAATGGGAAAAAATGAAAAGCGCATCCAAAAAACGTGTTCCAAAAATCGTTCAAAAACCAGAGCAGTTACTTCTGGGTTTTCGGCGTTTGGGAGCTGAAATGTTCCAAAACGGAGGTTCGACTTTACTTATTTGCACTTTATACTTATACTTAATACTTTGGCCACCTCATGAGAAGAGAAGACTCCCTGGAAAAGACCCTGATGTTGGGCAAGATGGAGGGCACAAGGAGAAGGGGACGACGGAGGACGAGATGGTTGGACAGTGTTCTCAAAGCTACAAACGTGAGTCTGACCAAACTGCGTGAGGCAGTGGAAGACAGGAATGCCTGGCGTGCTCTGGTCCATGGGGTCAAGAAGAGTTGGACACGACTAAACGACTAAACAACAACAAATTTGCCACTTTACCCTGAAGTGTGTCAGAGCAATTTACAATGTAATAACAGAAGTTACCAGAAGTGGTAACTTCGAGGCAGGGGAAGAGACTGACCGTCATTGCCTTCCCAAGCATTTGCCTTTTGCTGCCGCCAGTCTCCTCTGGAGTTAGCATATGAGCGGCAGTTGTATGTCGCTTAGCCTGGTGAGAAGTCCCTTCCTCTCTGAGCTGTAGTTAAGCCAGGCTCCCTGATGTGCACGAAGACCAGAACGAGAACCCTGCTTGTCAGTTAACACTTGCTTTCTTTGTATTTATGTACTTAAATCTAGACTGCTTTTTTCCTTGTAATACCGAATTTAACAATCAAACAGCAGCAAATTGTTGGTTTTTGTCATTTCTGAATTTACTGACATGCTCTCTGTATTTTGTATGCTTGCATTTGACATTTTGTATGTTTCCTGTAAGCCGCTTTGTGGAAAAGTGGCATGTAAGTACATTCAATCAATCAACCCACCACAGACATACCAAACTGCCCTCCAATTAAGCCCTAAAGTCTTAGGTAAACAAGAATGGGCCCTTTCAGTGATGGCTCTCTGTCTGTGCATCTGGTTTATTGTATTTTAAATATATTATTGCTTTTAACAACAACAACATCAACAACCTATCTTGGTTATGTCATTCTGAATGATGAGCAGGTTTTTCAGAACACTTACAAACAACAACAGAACTATATCCTTCAATCGGTTTTTAAAAAAACCCTTACTGTTGCATATACACCAAGAGGTCTATTTTTGCTGAAGTCTTGTGGCGTCAGTTTATGAATTCCCATTGACCCTTTCTGATAATTCCAGGTAGTACAGGTTATAAATCCTTGATGGCAAGCAATGATCCCATCCCAGTCACTTTGACGGGCGACCTCTGTAACACAATCAAAATACGTTAAAAGGCACAACTCTTAATCAAGAAGCAATTGTCCCATGGAAAAATAGCTTTGCACACATTTTATAACAATTGTTTAGCAGTTGTTTAATTTAATACAGTGGTACCTCGGGTTAAGTACTTAATTCGTTCCGGAGGTCCGTACTTAACCTGAAACTGTTCTTAACCTGAAGCACCACTTTAGCTAATGGGGCCTCCTGCTGCTGCCGCACCACTGGAGCACGATTTCTGTTCTCATCCTGAAGCAAAGTTCTTAACCTGAAGCACTATTTCTGGGTTAGCGGAGTCTGT